>NW_022196905.1:101322245-101373076 GCF_008632895.1 Mastomys coucha
TTCAAAACAGGGTTTCTCTGTGTAGCCCTGGCTGTCTTGGAACTCACTCTGTAGACCACGCTGGTCTCAAACTCAGAAATCCACCAGCTTCTGCCTGCCAAGTGCTGGGATTAAAGGCATGTGCCACCACTGCCCAGCCTCAAGAGGTTTTTATACACACAAATTGCAAGAAAATTTGCAAACCACATATCTAACAAGGGACTACTACATGGTGTTTTGCAAATCCAATTAAGGGTATGGGCAAAAAACTGAAGAGGAAAAAAAAAAAACAGGTGGCAAATAAAGTTTAAGGACTAACATTAAGCCACCAGACAAATTTGAATTAAAACTACAATGAGCTCTGAATGGTGGTGGAGCACATCTTTAACCTCAGCACTCAGAGGTAGGTGAATTCGAGTTCAAGGTCAGCCTGGCCTACATAGAGAAACCCTGTCTCAAAAAACAAAAAATAGCCGGGCGGTGGTGGTGCACACCTTTAATCCCAGCACTTGGGAGGCAGAGGCAGGCAGATTTCTGAGTTCGAGGCCAGTGTGGTCTACAGAGTGAGTTCCAGGACAGCCAGGGCTACTCAGAGAAACCCTGTCTCGAAAAACAAAGAAAAAAAAAACCAAAAAATAAATAAATAAAAACAAGCAAAAAACTACAATAAGCTAATACCATATTTCTTTTTAGAGTGTTAAATAAAAGTACTCACAATTCTAAATGTTGTCAAGGCTATAGAAAACAAGTTGGCAGTTTCTTGTAAAACTAAGAATGTAGCTATCATCTAACTCAGCCGTTGCAGTCACAGGTCTTTATCCACAAGAGATGAAAACCTGAAGCAGCTTTATTTGTGATCATCAAAAAACAGTGTAAACATTCAGGTGTTCTTCAGTCAGTGAACAGTCTAGTAAACCATGGAATATTACTCAGGAATGAAGAGCTTATACGTAAAGCAACCTGGATAGGCAGAGTGAGGGGATAAAAGCCAGCCCTACAGGTTAGATACTATGAGCTTCCATTTATAAAGGTTTTCTATGATCTGGGTGTGTTTCCCAAGTGTTTTTGTGCTAGAAGTTTTGCCCTCAAAGTGTCACGTGATGTTGAGATGGAAGAGACTTTAAAAGGTGGGGCCTAGTGGGAATCTTCAGATCATTTGAGGTGCTGCTTTTGGAAGACACATAGTTTTCTAGTTCTCATGGGACCCCAATTTATTGGTTCTCAAAAATTGTCATTTAAAAAGAGAAGCTTGGGTGCTAGGGACTTAGCTCAGTGGTGGGATGCTTGTTTAGAACAGGCAAGGTCCTGAGGTCAACATCCAACATGGGAAGAAAAAGGGATGGGGAAGGGAAGAGAGGACCATCCACTCACTCTGGCTTCCTGTCTGCCAGTGTGATCACTCCCTCAGTGTAGTAATCTTGGCTCAACCCACAGATCACAGATTGACAATAGATCACTGCAATAACATGATCCGATGTGCGTGGCCAATGCACGTGGGGTTGCTCAGCCATGCAAGGTGAGACAACAACGAATTCAGAAAGCACACATCTTTTATACTTTACAGAGGGCAGATTTCTGCAACAAGGCTAGCTGGCTGACTCTGGTTGGTGGAACACAGGACACAGGATCTCTTCAGGCATTGGTTGGCTTGCTCAGGGGGCTGTTCTTGGCTTAGTCAGCCAACTTCCCTATCCAGCTTTGCACCTGGCCTTGAAAAGTCAGGGTGACAGTTTTGTAGTCTTTTTCGAAATTCACCACAAGGAGAGGTTGAGGGTTATTTCAAAAATTGCTTCTCTTGTTTTTGTGGACCACCAGTTATTTTTGTTTTGGCCTTCACTAGCAATGCTCCCTTTATTATTGAATTCACCAATAGGTACTCATTAGCATTGAGATGATGGCTGTGCCAAATACTTGAACCTCCAGCATTGTGTACCAAACAAAAGCTCTTTTCTTATAAGGTTATCCAGATTCAGGCATTTCATCACAGCAAGCAAAAACAGACCAGTGCAATATTTCTATAACATTTTTTTGTAAAGACATCACTTTAGAATTGGAGAACAGATTAGTAGTGGCCCAGAGACTGGGTAGGGTGGAAGGGGGTGTATTTCGAAGGTACAACAGTAAGGGCTTTGTTATGTTGATTATATCCTTCATGTGGCCATGAAGGTGGACACACATGGGAACTCATAGGAGATAGCCAGAAATAAGTTCAGAAATAAGTAAAAGAGCAGGAACAAACCAGAGAGGCTTAGGGAGACGAGTGAGTCACCAAGGGCTGTCAAGACTATGATGTTCAAACCTAGTGTCTTGTGAGCTACCATACCACTCTTAGGAAACAACAGAAAGGTGCTCCCCCTGCCCCACCCTGTGTGTGTGTGTGTGTGTGTGTGTGTGTGTGCGCGTGCAGTGTGTGTAGAATCTACAATTATTTCAACAGAGTGAATTCAGTTGTAAGAAACCCTGTGACATAAGACCTGCATTTGTTTGCAAATGGTGACTTTTTATACTTTCCTATTTGATGTAACCATTTTGCTTAAATCTTAACAAGGTACTGTCCTCACACCTTAGAGAGAACTGCGTGTGGGAAATGCCCTTGGCAGTCACGAAAAGAAGCCTGGCATCTTCTTGGTAGTGATTGTTAGGGGTTTACCATTTCACCTAGCCACGGTGAAATCTATGTTCAGTGTCTTTCCCTCCATTTAAAGCCAAATTCAAATTTCTTCCAGCTCCTCAAACCAACATTCTTAGGCCAGTTTGTCCTCCCCCAAATAGTATCTTGTCAATAATTAAGTAACTGCTACAGTTAGAGCATGATGCAAGGCCCCTTTCTTTCTGGGATACTATCAGGAATAATACTCTCTGAGATGAGATGAAGCCAGGAGCCCTGCTAGGTTATTTACTTAGTATTCATCTGCTCTTCCCAGAGAGTGTTGGGGATGGTGAGGGCAAGAACCTCCATCTGTCTATTCCAAATATTTGGGCAATGACTGACTGTACCTTGGAAAAACAAGGGTGGAGGAAAGACAAACCCTTCAAGTGTGAGGCACTCCTCCACCCAGGCTGTCAGGTACCACATACAGCTGTGGAGAGCCTCCCAGAACTATTTGGTTCCAGCAGCTTGCTTCCCTCCTATAGCTAGTGACTCACCTGTACCTCACTAATCTAATCAGGACTTACCTGCTTGAAAACCACGCATGATACCCACCCCCAGCAGGGACCATGTCATCATATCAGGATCCAGGCTCTCGGGTACCTCAAACTGACTGACTGTGACATCAACCTCATGGCCATGAAGGGATCCATTGCTAAAACGTGAGACTTTTTGTTTCCTTTTTGAGGGAGGTCTCTGATCATTGTTATGTGGGCTCTATTTGGTTCCTACAATAAGACCCCCAGATGTCTACTTCTTCCCTTTCCCATCAAGCCCCAGAGCTCTTACAAGCTCCAAAATGGAAGTCAGAAAGTGTCTCTAGCACAGCACAGGACTGTATGGCTGCAGACCTATTAGTTTCTTAAAGAAGTGAAACCTCAGGCTGGAGAGATGGGTCAGAGGTTAAGAGTACTTGCTGCTCTTCCAGAGGTCCTGAGTTCAATTTCCAGCAAAACATGGTGGCTTATAACCACCTATAATGAGGTCTGGTGCCCTCTTCTGGTCTGCAGACATACATGTAGGCAGACTACTGTATACATAATAAATAAAGAAATCTTTTTGAACATTTTTTTAAAAAAAAGAAATAGTCTTTGGTTTTCCCATTTGTATGTGTATTACTAGAAATTTTCTGCTTAAATGTAGTGTGAGATAGCATTGGGTTGTCTGTGTGTTTGTGCTAATGAGGGTGAACACAGATCTTTGTACAGGCCATGCTAATCTTTCTACTATGTAGCCATACCTCCAGCTTCTGCATTTTTCTGTAATAAAATCTGATGCTTATACTGTGCATTTATCTTAGACTGAAACTGGGATTTAGTTTGTGTTAATGTATCATATCCTTGCATAACATTTAGGTTTTAGTATGTAATGTGAGATGGGTCTGTCCTTTGTGCATATAGAAATGACTATCTGCTTTTCTGTTTAGATGTGTTCAGGGGCTTCTAGTTTTTAAGACTATGCAGATATAAAGAGTGTCTTTTTAGGGGCTGGAGAGACAGCTCTGCAGTTAAGAGCACATGTTGCTCTTGCACAGGACTCTAATTTGGTATTTAGAGTGGCTAAACTCAAATGGTGGCTCACAACCATTTCAGTTTCAGAGTGTACAATGCCTCTTCTGTCTTCAGCCAACACCAGGCATGCATATGATGCATATATACATACAGTCAAAATACTCTTAAACATAAAATAAAATAAAATTAATAAGATCATAATTTTTAATAATTTAAAAAGAGTATCTGATGTGGTGTCGAATGGGCACATGTAAAATAAGAAACTTGGAGAGTCTGGATTTTAACTGTTCATAAACCCAGCTAGCTGCCAGAGTTTCACACATGTGAATGACAGGGAACACAAGAGTCCTAGGTACAAACAAAACACTTGGTACTCAAGGCAAAAGCAGCTGATTTTGTAATGGTTCCTCAGCTGGTCTGATAATGCATGTACATTGGGGCACATTTCAGGAGAATCCTGGTTAGAACAAGTCTGCCATCCCCCACCCCGGAGTGCAGTGCCCTCCTTATTTCCCTTCCAGAGGGACTTATACTCTGAAATCTATGCCTTCTTTGTCCAAGGAGGGAAAGAGCAGCCTCCCCCTAACCCTGGTAACTTCTCATCCTCACTGTCCCAAAGTCTAGAAAACAAACATTCCTAACCTGGATGAAATTACCCTACTGTGAGGACAGGGGTTGTACAGTAGCCTGAGGTGTTCATGGAAAGCGACTTCATAAAAGGACCTAATGGGAACTGGGTATTGAATTCATTGTGCGAGCATGGCTATGGCTGTATAAAATAAGTTGTGTATATGGTGTGTGTATGTTATTTAACTTTATTGTTGTTTCTGTGGAAGTAAGTAGGCAACACTTCATTATTTTAAATCAGTTCTAAATATTTTGTAGTTTCTTGTGTGTGTGTGTGTGTGTGTGTGTGTGTGTGTGTGTGTGTGTGTGTGTGTAGAACAGCTCTACTGAGATAAAATTCACATAAAAGCCATTTAAAGTACCCAGATAGGACCAGCAAGATAGGTTAAAGCCAATGAAAACCTGAGTTTGGTCCCAGAATCTATGTTAAAAATCCAGAGTTGGTGGTGTATATCTGTAATCCCAGCACTTCTGGAGTGATATGGGAGGTAGACATGACAATTGATCAGAAGTTCACTTGCTAGCTAGCCTGAGGTATGCACTGCTGCATAAACAAGAAAGAGCCTTTCTTTGTCATGTAGAAGCAGAGAACTATCTCCTGAAAGAAGTTGTCCTTTGGTCTACACACACACACACACACACACACACACACACACACACACACACACATATGAATTAAAAAAATGATAAAAATTAAAGAGAACAAGTTGGTGTAAGCATGGTGCCAGCACCTGGAATGTAGAGGTGAGAGAATTTTCAGTTTAATAGGTCATCTTCAGTCACTTAGAGGCCAGTCTGAACTACATAGAACCCTACTCCAAAAAATTAAAAAGCACAAGTTTTAGATTTTAATGCAGTTACCACCCAAATAGTTTTATATTGTCACATCAAAGAATGCTAATGCTCACTCACAGTTGCAGTCACTCTTGGCAACCATGTATCTGTCTCTGTTTCTATGCATTTGCCTGTTCTGAATGTTTAATTTTAATAGTCATGTAATATGTGGCCTTCTGTCACACTTGTGTGACTGGCTTCTGCTCATCATAGCACTTTCAGGTTCATCTGTATTGTGGCAGCCACTTTTTATTTATTTCCAAATAATGTTTTACTATAAGTATATGCCACATTGTATCCATTGTATCTCATTCACTCACTGATTGATACATGGGATGTTCCCACTTTAGAAACAATGAAAATATTGCCATTTTGAGTACTTATATATATATATTTTATGTCGACATTTGTCTCCATTTCCCCAGTTCTATATCTAAAAGAGGGATTGTGGAGTCTCATGTTTATCTTTTTGTTTTGTTTTTCGAGACAGGGTTTCTTTGTGCCTGAACAACTACTGGACTCTTGAACTTTCCATTGAGAGACAGCCTTTGTTAGATTAGCTGGGCCATAGCCTCTAGGCCACTAGATATGTAGAAATCCCAAATACATAGATTCATTCTATTAGTTCTGTTCCTCTAGAGAATCCTGACTAATACACTGGGTTTGGTTACCAGTTCTCATGCCATCTGTAACTCCAGTTTCCAAGTATCCAACATGCTCTTCTTGGCTTCTGAGGGCACTGCATGCACATGGTGCATAGACATACATGCAGGCAAAATTTCCATAATACATAAGCATTCTTTAAAAAAAAAAACCACTTTGTCAGTGTTTGTACTCTCCCTATACACTTGAAAATTGCATCCTATATATTTTCTATTTGTTTCATGTGGGATTCTACATTATCTATTAGATACAGCTCGTTGTTTTCTTTTTATACTATTTTTATTGATTATTTTGGGAATTTCTCATCATGAACCCCAATCACACTCACTTCCCAGTCCTTCCAGGTCCACCCCCACCCTTGTGACCTCTTCCCAGAAAAAGAAGAGGAGGAGGAGGAAGAGAAAGAGGAAAAAGAAGAAACAAGTTCAACTTGTGTTGTTCATATTCCCACTGAAGCATGGTCAAACTCCCGGTGGCCAGTCCTTTAAGGAAAACTGAGTTCTTCCCCACCTGTACCCCACCAGAAGCCATTAATTGTGGAAAGCTACACTTCAACATCTTTATCAAAATTTTTTTTAAAGTATTTATTTATTTAATATATATAAATATGCTCTAGCTGTCTTCAGACACCAGAAGAGGGCATCAAATCCCATTACAGATGGTTGTGAGCCACGTGGTTTCTGGGAATTGAACTCAGGAAGGACCTCTGGAAGAATAGTCAGTGCTCTTAACCACTGAGCCAACCCTCCAGCCTGCTTTATCACAATTTTTAAGCATTCTCTTCAATGGTTTTCTGTCTAGGGTGTTACTTCTTTTGGGGGGTGTCTTAGGGTTTTATTGCTGTGAAGAAACACCATGACCACAGCAACTCTTTTAAAGGACAACATTCAACTGGCGCTGGCTTATAGGGTTAGAGATTTAGTCCATTATCATCATGGCAGGAAGCACGGCAGCATCCAAGCAGACATGGCACTGGAGGAGCTGAGAGTTCTACCTCTTGTTCCAAAGACAGCAAGGAGAAGAGTGGCTTCCAGGTACTTAGGAAGAGGGTCTTAAAGCCTCTGCCCACAGTGATACACCTACTCCAGAAAGGCCACACCCACCCCAACATATTTTTTTTTTCAATTTCTCTATAACTTAATTGTAACTCAGCTGGTAACAGTGTTTTGTTTGGCTTATTTGTATTTGAGTGCATATAGTTATGTGCATGCTATGGGCACACAGGTGGAGGCCAGAGGACAACTTACAGGATTCCATTATTTCCTTCTATCGTTTGGTTCCTAGGTATTAAATGTCAGACTTGATGGCAAACACCTTGATCCACTGAGCATGTCACTGGCCTGCTTGGGGATTTTGCTTTGTACTACTGGGAATTGAACCCAGGTCTCATACATGCTAGTTAGTGCTCTGCTACTTAGCTGCATTCCCAGCTGTCTTTTTACTTTGTATTTTGAAATAAGATCATACTAAGTTGCCTAAGTTGGCCTTAAACTTGTCTTACTCCTGGCTTAAGGAGTATTATAGGCCTGTGCTACCAGACTTGGCTTATTAGATTGGTTTTTTTTTTTTTTTTTTCCGAGACAGGGTTTCTCTGTATAGCCCTGGCTGTCCTGGAGCTCACTCTGTAGACCAGGCTGGCCTCGAACTCAGAAATCCACCTGCCTCTGCCTCCCAAGTGCTGGGATTAAAGGCGTGCGCCACCACGCCCGGCTCTAGATTGGTTTTTTTATTATGGAAAAGTTCAAAGACAAAAGAGGTGATAAAGGGAAAAAGAGGGAGAAAGGAAGAGGAGAAGGGGAAGGAAGGAAGGACGGAGGGAGAGAGAGATGTCCAATAATGATCAATTAATGGCAAATCTTGATTTGTCCATATCCCTTGCCACTCTGTTCCTCTACCTTGTCCTGAAGAGGTCTCAGAGGCCATATCATCCCCCACCATGGGATTTTAGTATTTATGTATAAAAATTGAAGTCACCTAAAAAACAACTATGAAGCCATTATTATATAAACATATACCACAACACTAGTGTTATATATTATCTTAAGATAGGTGTTAAATTTGATATCACCAGATGCTAAAACAGGACCCACTCATCTGACTGCTGCAATATATGGCTTGGTTTCCTTGACCCAGCAGCTACTGGAGCTGCTCCCATAGGGAGGGACCATAGCTGCTTTTCCCTGTATCCATCACCAACCAGATGTGGCCTTGGCTCCATATCTACTTTGCAAGTCCAGAACTGCTTTTGTACACAGCTCAGCTCTCCAATGCCATTTCTAGGTGTATTTTGAGAGACTGCTCTCTCCCCTAGGGTCAAATTCTCTTTTGTGTCTCTGCCCACCAGTGTTACTAGATGTGGATGTCACACCTTTCCTTGAGAGTTTTTACCATATGCAGTTGTAAATGTTTCTGTGCCATTAGGTCACCATGTTTTATTATAGCAACATCATAGATAGGACCAAGTTGCCAAACACTTCCGTCCCCTCCAGATTTCATGGCTTTATCAGGCTGGACAGAGCAGTCTTTTTAGCTTCTCCCATTCCAGAAGCCTCAGATACCTCTAGACCACCAGGGTTTCCTAGTGATCCCTGCCTGGTGGACTTCAAGATCCCTACCCTTTCATTTCTCCCATTCTTCCCCAACTATAGCAGTTTCCATGAAGGACTAGCAATGCTATGCTGAGAGCTTTGAAGAACTGTGAAGATCAAGAGCTCTTAACCTAGGCAGGTCTATTGGCTTCCCCTAAGACTCACCAACTATTCCTTTTTTCTCTAGGCCCAGGACCTGGTTTCTGACACGTCTGTAAACTGACATTTGGCTTACTTGTCCAGCCTGTTAGTTGTTTAGGTGGGATGCTTATGCAGCTTTTATATACTCATGCTTATTTTGCACTGAGGGCTAGAGCTGTGCCTCCATTTTCCATGCTTTCAGCTCCACTATGGTCTTGAGGTGCAGATGCTTAGTGTGCTCAGAGGCATTAGGAGAGCTATACACTCTATGGGTGAGCACAAGAACAACAAGGAGTAGGAGGAGCTAACCAGACAGGACTTGGGAGGAGTTTTACTCTTTTCTCTGCAACTGGCTGCCTCACACACTGTACTCAGGTGCTATGGGATTTTCTCTAGACATCTAGGGGCAAGAGATCAATCCAAGAAGAGAACACAGCTAAGTCAAATACTTCAGGGGTCACAGAGGTCATACCAGACCTTAAATTTAGTTCCAAATGTCTTGGAGCCCTGTGTCAAGCATTTGTTGGAAGGCAGGGCAAACCCTGACAGGGTTAAGAGAGAACTTGCATAGACATATGGAATCATGGAGTTGGAGAGATGGCTCAGCAGTTAAGAGCACTAATCTGGGTTTGATTTCCACATGACAAATAAAAACAATTGTCTGTAACTCAGTTTTAGGGCATCCAATACTTTATTTTGGCCTCCAAGGAAGCTGCACACATGTGGTGCACAGACATGCATGCAGGCAAAACACCCATACACATAAAATAAGGATAATCTTTTGAAATATTCTACAAAAGAAATATAGGAAAAACAAAAAAAAGAAAAAAACCCAAAAAAACAAAAAACAAAAAAAGAAATATAGGGCCAGTTCATTCTGTTCTGTGTTAAGACAGCAGCCTCACTGGGTGGGTGATGAGAAGACCATCATTGCAGAGAACAGAGAGTTTGCCAAGTACCTCAGAGAGGCTAGCTGGAGAGAGAAGTAAGGAAGAAGGCATTTCCTCCCCTATCATCAAACTGAGTACCATAATTTCAGGTTCCTTCATTTGCTTGGCTGAATATGTACCTGTGAACGTAGTATATTACTAAATAAGACAGTCACATGATTTCAGGTCTCTTCTAATCTCTAGGAACCTTCTGGTTTCTGTCCTAGGTAAAGCCACTGGGAGGGTTTTGAGTAGGGAATTTTTCCAAACTAATGCTTTATAAAAGCCACTATTTTGTGCTAAAAGTGGTCATGGGGCAAGGAAGAAATACAAGGATACTATTGAAAGCTATTTGCTCACCTAGGGATACAGGGTGAGGATTGGGGAAGGGACACATAGCTGGATCCTAATGTGTCAGCTGTTAGAGGAAGACTTCAGTGCTGGAAGGTGGGGGCCTAAAGTGGGCAACATCCTTCAGGAAAGACCAGAGGGTGTGTAAAGCTAGAGTTCCCTGAAGGCACGATTGATAGTTAAACACAGAAGCAAGGTCTGAATCCTGGACCTAGAAAGACATCTGAATATGGTCTTACCTAAGACATGAAAAGCCCACTTGAAGACAAGTGGTTTAGGGGTCTAGGTGCCTGTCAAGTTAGATGACTTCCTGGGACCTGTGCCTGAGGCCTGCTCCTGGTCTTCTCAACAGTACCTCTTTGATACCTCTAATACCAACACCAGATCCTCCATTACTCTAGGACTATCTCTCAATCTTCTCCCCCATCAGTAGCCTCTCTGTAATAGCAAAGGTTGTCGGGCTTCTGTAGAGTATAATTACCTTCTTGAGTCCCCATTCTGTTTCCCAGGGAGCCTTGGCTCCAAGGGACCATCCACAGGACCCCAGCAAGACTTTTAAGTCGCCCCTTTCAACCTCATTGTACACATACAATGGATTCTTTGCATGCTCCTTCCCCAAACTCCTGCTGGTCGGCCTCTAGCTGCTTCCTTGTCCCACCCTCTGCCACAACCACTTTGTTTTCTAAGAACAGATTTCTAGTCCAGCATGGTAGGGCACTCCTTTAGTCCCAACGCTTGGAAGGTAGAGGTAGGCGGATCTATGTTAGTTCGAGGCCAGCCAGGGCAACACAGAGAAAAATACTAAGTAAATAAATAAATAAATAAATAAGAACAGACTTCCTTTTCTCTGTTTATGCCCTCTGCCAGTTACAGTGACCAACTGGTCACAACGCACAGTGGACAAACGGACAAACAGTGGGTTTCCACGGTCCAAAAGGCCAGCAGAAGGGTCTCTCTCTCTCTGTGTGTCCACAGCGATTCCAAGAAAGGACAAGAATGTAAAAAGAAGGCTTATGGGGGAGGAAACCCGTGGTCCAGGTACCTTTCCAACCCTTGCAGTTGCCTGTCAGCAGAATTCTAATCTCCAGCCGGGCGGAGTTTCTCCAGGTTGAGCTTCTGACCACGCCTCTTGACCCACCTCTCACCTTGTGACCACGCCCCCGAGCTCCACCCTGGCTGTCTCGCCGCGCCAGCTTCCTGAGTCAATGGCTGCCAGCACGCGCCTGCGCCCTCTGGCCCATCCTGCACCCCACCCCTATAGGCTCCGCCTTCCAGAGGCCCCGCCTCTCTCGTTTGCGAGCTGAGCCACACACTGCGCATGCTCCAGCCGCGGCGCCCCCGACTCCGCGCTCGGCTGAGTTCGGGCATTTCCGCCTCTTTGTTTTAAACTCTGCACGGCTTTTTTCTCCTCCTCTTGGGGGGAACCCAGAGGGAGCGGCGCCCCCTCCCCCTCCCGGCGAGCCCCCGCGTGCGCCCGCTCGCCCGCCGCCCGAGACGCAGGTCAGTGAGCCCGCCCCACCCGGCCTGGCCCGCGCGCCCGCTCCTCAGGCCGCGGCGTCGGCCCACGGTCCACAGAAGGCTGCGAGCCCAGCGCCCCGGGCAGGCCTGGGAGGCGGGACCCTAAAAACCAGCGAGAAGGCCAGGACTTGGGAGGTCTGGACCCCGGGAGGGCAGAACCCTGGGCCATGCTAGATCCCGGAACAGTCCGGACCCCGGGAGGACAGGAAACCTGGACCAGACAGAACCCGGGGAAGAGCCTGCACCAGGCTGGACCCTGGACCAGGCTGGACCAAGGGTGGGAAGAATCCTAGACCAGGCAGAACACGAACCGAGGTGGATTTTGAGCAATCTGGATCCCGAGAAAACTGGACCTAGGGAAGATAAGGACCTCAGTCCGGCTAGACGTAGCACCAGGCACGATTCCAGAGAACAGGACCCCGGAAGAACTGGAGTCTGGGCCAGGCTGGATCCAGGGAGATCAGGACCGCAGACCTGGCAGGACCCAGACCAGGCCAGAATTACTGAGGGCTAGTCACTGAACAGTTCTTAGGACTGAGCAGATCTCTCATAGTTCTGGTACCCCAGGACAGGTGAAGCCCCGACTCTTGGAATGGACACTTGGGGGAGGGTCGATATTAGAGACCTGACAAGATTCTAGGAAAGGTCATTGAGGAAGAATGGCTCTCAGGACCTGGCAGGACCTAGAAAATGGCAGAAGCACTGAGATGGGCCAAGTAAAGATAAATTACAGAGGAGGGTTAAGACCCTGAGACCACCCCACAGAGGGCCAGGGCGCTAGGACAAGGCCATAGGACTCAGGGACAAACCTGCTGCAGAGAGCTGGAAAATCAAGGTTGGCTCAAAGGAATCTGGACCACTATGACAGTTCTTTGAGCAGTTTGGGGCCCTAAGGATGAACTGTGAGGAGAGTTCAGAATATAGACAAGGCTTTAGGACAAACAGGACGAAAGTCCCTTTGAAATGAAAGCCTTGGAGTTGAACCGTGAGGATGGTCCTCAGGGATTAATTACATAGATAATAGCTGGAACTTTAAGGCAGGGAGGGCCTGGGACTGTAGATATGGACTCCCAAACTCTGCTGAAAAGATTACTAGGTAGGCACTGGGAGGTTGAGATCTGCCCAGCTCATACTGGACCTTTGCTATGAAGTGCTTACACTTCCCACAAGTCCCCTAGCTTCCTGGAGTTACAGAGTGGGTGAGGATCTTAGGATAGTTGCAAGGCAAAGTTGGAGCTCAGCTGCGCTCCAAGGACTCAGATATCAAGGGCATGCCCTGTACTTGCTGCTTCATGCCCCAGCCTCCAAGTTGCCTCTTGCCTCCTCTCCCCAGCTCCTACAGAACTGTGCCTTTCCCTAGTCTTGGCCCCAAGTCAGTGGCTGTACCTTTACCCTCCCTCTTTTCCCAGCAGGTCATGAGGGTGTGGTGTAGAAAGGCTAGAGGCTAGGTGTCCAGTGGGGAGGAGGCACTCCAGGAGTAGGTAAGAAGGTAAGGTCAGTGAGCAGAGGACTGAGGGGCTTTTGAATAGATGAACACCTAGCCCTCATATTCCTGTTTCTCCCCTAAAAAGGAAAGAGTTTTTGTTTCCCTGAAATCTTCCCAGTCAGTCTGTCATGGAGAACACAATATTTGTGGGAAAGTGAGATGTATTTTTACTGTTGTGGGAGACACTAGGGCAGATACTGTAATGTTCACTGAAAACCTGATATGTTTCAAGATGAGAAAGCAAGGGGATTCTAGAGTGGCCTAGCTCCCACACAGACCTGAGGTGGTCAACAATAGGTGTGTTGCTCTGTGGAAGTTCTGCTCTGTCAGGCTGCACTTAAAAGTGCTGGAGGCAGGATGGGAGTAAACTCTGGGCTGTTTGGATTCCTAAGAGATACTTGAGCTGGCCAGTTCCATGTTTCATTTTGAGCCACTTCACAGGGTTTCTTTTGCGGGGGGTGGGGGTGGGGGAACAAGTCTAGGTTTCTTAGCATGGGTGTCAACTGAGTTGTGTTCAAAGTGGAAAGTTGGATTTGCCAAGTGTCCTTACACTCGGGAACCTTGTACTGAGAGCTTACCTCTGATTTTTTTCTGTTGCTGTGCCTGTTGTATTTTGCTGTGTGAAGTTTTAGAGAACGGAGCATTTGTTTAGGTTTGATGGTGATCTTCATTTTCCTGTGCTTAGACTTTTAAACATAGAATAGTGTTGAAGGGTTATATTATTTATATGTTGCTATATAAGAAGCTACCTTAGAATGTAGTGCCCTAAGTCAGATATTGGTTCTGGTAGAAGGTGACGAGCCCAGGCCTGACTTTTGAGGTTTCCTGGCCAGGTTCCCTAGTCAGGGTACTAGCTAGGCCAGTAGAAGGTGGATCAGGTTCTGCAGTATTGCTGTCAGCCAGGTACTTATCAAGTTTTAAGTATCATGTGGCCCATACCCTAGAAAATTTCATAGACAGATCCAAACATGGTGGTTCACACCTGTAATCCCAGCACTTGGGAGCTAAGACAGAAGGACTGCAGTGAGTTTGAATTTGAGGCAAACCTGTGCCACAGTGGTGAATTCCAGGCCGATTTGGGCTACATAGTTAGATCCTATCTTAGAAAATTGTTGTGTGTAGAATGGTATGTTAGAATAAGGCTTCTAAATAAGGTATGTCAGGTTCCTTTGATGCTGCTATAAAGTTCAGGTGGTTGTCGCATCCTAGTCAAGAGGCTGCTGTGAGGAAAGGTTCCTGGTGGTTAACTTACTATTTGGGATGCTCTGGCAAACAGACCCTTGTGGGTAAAGTGGGGCACGGGCACAGCATCTAACCTCTGGGTGAGGGTTTTCCAGTATGCCGAGGGACTTGGCATGTTATTCTGAAAGAAATTATAAGCCAACCCTCTAGATTTTCTTAACCATTTTAAATAATATGGAGAAAGTGTCTTTCTTAGTACATTGGGCCTCATGCATTAGGTTGTAAGTGGCTTTCAAAATAGTAAGATGTGAGGTTCTGAAAAGGTTGGGATATCTGTTCCTCGTGGGAATACTAGCTCAGAGGCTTGCAAACAGGAGCCCTTTCTCCCCAGGTCTGGGGTAGGGGTTGAAGATGAATTGGAGTACTTATCCAAGGTCATCCTGGATACTCTTGTCCCTGATGGCCATCTCTGGACTTTGGGAGGTTCCACCTCAGGCTCACAAGGTCATTCACTAGAATCATTAGAGTTGATTTATGTTTTAAAACAATGCTTGTTTGGGTCTGTGTTATTCTTTAATGACCTTTTATTATTTGCTGCTTTGTTTGTTTCATGTTCAAATTGGGTTTAAAGTTAAAGATGTAATTTTTCTTTACTTATGAAATACATTGAAGTTGAAGGTCAGTTTCCTGTTGTCTGTTGTTACTCTCACAACCTTACGGTTCATAATGCAAGAATGCTACATAGTGCATTATGCTTCAAAAACTGGAACTATTCATTAGTTCTGTGAGTTGATTATCATGAAATTCAGCTAGACATAGTAATATATGCCCATAATCTTTACTACTGCTCGAGAGACTGAAACAAGATCATTAGAGCTCAGAAATTGGAGACTAGCCTGGGTAACATAGTGTAACCCTGCTTCAAAAAACAATTAGTCAATCACAAAGATAGATGAACCCTTTAAAAATATGAAAACATTGTTTCCTCTGCCACATACCTTCTCACATAGTCAGAAGGATAGTGGGTAGTAATAAGCACAACCCACTTTTGTTGTTGGTAGACTACCCACTGAGTTGAGCAAACTCCCACTCATAGGAGTAGCACTAACTGGAGGTGCTGTCTCCGTTAGCCTATTGTTGGCAGTGTGTTGTATTAAAGAGAAACTCTACAGTGTTTTAGTTGGACCTTAACAATGAAGGTTAATTGGACTTTTTCTGAAAGTTCATTGATTTTTGGTATACTTTGCTATTTTAGCAGTAAATTCTACAGTAAAAAACATATAGATGATGAGGCTATATTTATAGACTTTTCTAAAGCCTCTGATCAATTCCTGTGTCCTGTGTGGGTCTCATTGGGCTTCATGAGGTCCTATAGGACTTACAGGTGCCTGTGGGTTGAAGGCCCATGGGTGCTGTGTGGGTTTTCTGGCTCTTGTGGTACAGTGGGACTTACTAGGACCTGTGAGTTCTGTGTGATTATTGTAAGGCCTTATGGAGGCCTATAGGTCACATGGGGAGTTTGGGAGTTTGTACTGATTTTGTCAACTGGTTCCAGGTAGGGCTAGGCGTGTATTAGGTTGTCAACAAATTCTAGCCTAAAGCAAATCATAACCAGTGGCTTTTGTGGCTTTATGCTGAGACCGTGTCAGCTTGGTTGTTAAAGTCCTCAGGACATGCTTTACAAACCAGGAATGGGGGTCAAGCCACACATACCACAAGTGTCCTTACTTAAGGGCTTTTACTTTTTAAAAAAATTTTATATTTATGTGTGTGTTTCTGCATACAGAAACACTAAACACATCTCTGTGTTAGAAGATAACTTCGTGGAGTCCTCTTTTCTGCTGTTTTCTTTATATGGGTTCCAGGAATTGAACTTATGTCATCAGGCTTGGTGGCAAGTACCTTTACACCCTGAGCCATTTTACCAGCCACAATTTGCTTTTTTTTTTTTTTTTTTTAAATCTAAGTGCTTACCAAAGTAAACAACAACACAACAACAACAAACTCAAACAAAAAAATTTTAATGGAGCACAAATGCAAAAATTATAACCAGTGGGCATCTGCTATGGCCCCAGTGTTGTTTTCATTCCTCCCAGATTTTTAGGTACTAATTAGAGATGACTGTATGAGAAGTGAACTTTGTAGGGAGAGGCTCTGCCCTCAAAGACAGAGCAAGTACCTTATCAAAAATCCTGAGAGCTCTTCCATCCTTTCTGCCCCAGAGGACTAGGCATGGAGGTTAGGTTTGAATAAGCCACACAGTCTACTGTGACACAGATGTCAGTCCTGAGGAGTAAACTTAGGTTGCTTAATAAGCCTTTCGTTGTGGGTACTTTGTGACAGCCACCTGCAGTTTAGGTCAGGGCCCCCAAGCTCATTTGCAAGACACAGTTTTCTATTGATAATATCTTTATCTTTCATATCGCTTTTGTCATTGAAGTATCAAAGAGCAACTTCAGATGGTAGGCCATCTCTTGCAGGAAATGAGGAGAAGGCAGAAGCAGACCTGGCTTCTATCCCACAACCTCCCACAGGGTGGGGGGCTTAACATATCCCACAAATAGTTACTTCCAGGATTTTACAGTTGTCATAAGGAAGGTCCTTATAGTTTTTTCTGAATAGATCCCTGGGGTCTGGTGTTAGGTTGATTCCTATCCTGATACAACCCCGGGAAGTCGGGCTGTGCTGCTATGTTTTGTCCTGATACTCAAAAAGATCTAATGTACTTGTGGTGAGTTGCTAGTGACTTACTCCCCTGCTGGCTAGTTTTGTAAGATGAAATGCTTTAACACAGTCAGTCAAAGACAAGGCATGTTGATGAGGTCATAGATCTGGACAGGCTTCAGTCCTCAGCATCAGTGTTTGCTGACACATTGGAGATTATGCTTAATCCCAAGGCTAATGGTTGTCTCTAGAGACTGATAGTATAAGCATTTCTATCCAGGTGGAGTACCAGATCATAGCAAGTCATAGTTTCAGCACAGATTGAATGGCATGTAACTGTGTGTGTCTCAGAGGGTACAATGTTCAAGTTCAGCACAAAACTTCTGGGAAAGTTCTAATCTGTGTAGGAAACTATCTACTTGCCAAGGGCTGGCTATATACACCCTACTGAATGAAGAATAATGAATGTTCCATCTGTTAACCATGGGAGGGACCTCTGCAAGACTTCCACAGAAATCAAGAAGTTTTGGAAGAGATTGGAGTGGCAAGGAAGGCAGGCAAGAAGACAGTAGAAGTTACTTGGATGTAAGCGCTATACCAGTAATAACAATCAGTTACCACAGAAGGGTCAGTACAGAAGGAAGAAGTCTGTCAACACAGAGCATACCGAGTGAACAGCATGCTGTGGACAGGTCAGAGAGCAGAAAGAGGTCCTCTTTGACATGAGATGGGGAAGACAGTTGTCAGTAGCTGAATGTTTGTAACTGCCTTATTTGGAAAAGATTTGTTTTTTATGTTTTATAATTGTTAGAAACTATTTGTATTGATAAAGTTACTATCTTCATTAATATGTTTTAGGCCTGGACTGTTTTGGAGACCAGTTTGGAATCTGATCAGATCAGTGGTACCTAAGACATAGATCTGATGGTGACTCCACCTAGATCTTACCTCTAGGAGAGTTGGCTTGTGTTACTGATTTGAATGAGGACACCTTCTTTCCTCCCCCTGTCCTCTCCTCCCTCTCTCCCTTTTTTTTTTTTTTTTTTTTTTAGACAGGGTCTTTTGTAACCCAGGGTGGTATCAGAGCTAAGGGTGACCTTGAGCCTATGACCTTCCTGCCTATACTTCCCAAGTACTGGGATTAAAAATTTGTACCACCATGCCTGGCTCCGTGGTGCTTTTACCACCTGAGATATTTCTAGCCAGTTTTTCCAGTTTAAAGAACTTTTAAAAAAAATGTTTTACTTATTTTTTAGTGCATGCATTTGTGTGGCTGTGGTGGCCACAGGCATGCTAAAGCACATGTGTGGGGGTTGGAAGACAGCTTTTGAGAATTGGTTTTCTCATGCACTGTAGGTCCCTAAGACCAAGTTCATGCCATTCAGGCTTGGCAGAAGGCATATGTAGTTCTTTATGTGTAGAACTATCTTATGGGCCATATTTTTCAGCTTTAACTATCATCCAAATTTCTGCATATCACAAAGCTGAGATAAATTGAGATTCTATGACAACTAGTCTTAACTAAAGTTAGGACATATGAACTTGGGGAGGGTGTTGGGTGGGATCTACAAGCTAGGCCATGTGCAGAATGGGTAGAAGTGTTCTAGGCCCAGGCCTGCCATAGCAGGGACTCTATTCTACTTGCTTATAGACTTACGAATCCCTCATCCCCTATTCATAAGTGTGCACAGGGCATGTCAGTCTTTGGGAATATAGCACACAGCTCCCACTCTGTGGTAGATGAAGACTAGTGACCAACCTCTTTGCCTGTCAGCCTGCCTGCCTGCATAGTAGTTTCTACCCCACTGCTGTTATGGTTTGCCGTGTCCATATGCTTGTCTGCTTTTGTAACCACGTATGTGATGATTTGCAACAAAATAGGCGATTCTTAGAAGACTAGGAGAGGACTCCAGGCTGGCCATTTAGCCACAAGTATATGGTAGGGCTTCTGAGACTTAGCTGACTTTTGAGTGCTGGAGCCTCCAGAAAAGAGTTTGACAGGGCGTATGTGTTGCCTTTACCACAGAATGTCAGCCTTTCCCCTTAATGCTGTACATTCATGGCACTTGGTACATGGCCTACTGCTCACCAGCACACTCCATCCAAGTAAGTCTCACTGGATTTTTAATTTATACTTCCTGTTTAGTAATAAAGTTGATCAGCGGAAATTCACTTAATTTGGATTTTCTCCTTAATGAATCTCTTTTCATCACTTAGAGCAGAAGTAGGCAAAGTTTCTCTCTAAAATCCCAAGTATTTGGGCATTGCTGGCCCTGTGACAGTAAGCAGAGCAGCAACACCACCCCATCTTGAGAACTTGACTTTGCCAAGCCCTGGTCCCACTATAATCCTAATGTGTTGTAGATATGTGCTTTTCGGTTCATAACAGAGTCACATAACTCAGTGATATAATTAATTAAAAAAAGGAATGAATACTCAACGTGTGAATGTGGCATCACATACTCTATTGAATGTTAGCTTCCTTGAGGGATTATGAGTAAGTGTAATCCATTGTTATCCTACCACTAGGAGTATGTCTGTCATTTGTTCTAAAATTTAAGATGCTTTTTTCATCATTTTGTTGTATAGTGGCGACTCAAGGCCTCTTTCTGAGAGCCACGGGCTTCTCTTACTTGCCAGCCCTTCTGGAATTTTATGTCCCATGAGAATGACGCTGTTATGTTCCTTGTGGGCAGTTTTCTTCTCCTACAAGGAGTCCTGCACAGCTGGGTGCTCGTTTTCCTAACTGCTGAGGGAAGTGTGAGGCCTATCTTCTCACGGGCTGCCTGCTGATGGGCTTCCCAGTCACCTCCGTCAGAGACTGTGTATGGAGCTGTAATTGTTCACTTCTGAGTTCTTGAGTAGTCATGTTAGTGTCTCCTTCACTAGGGTTATTTCCTTACAGTTGTTTAGGATTTCTGAAAATAATGTTGAGTGATTTATCAAATCATTTTTTATGTGTCTTTGGGAAGAGTCTACATTGTTGTACTTTTACCTTTTGGTGTAAGGGATGTTGTTCCTCGAACTGTTGCCTACCTATATTCTGGGATATGTCTAACTTGCTCCTGAGTGACTCTCCTTTGTGTACTGATTGATAAAGGTAGCTAATGCTCAACTTAGAGTCAGGCAAGTCTGTTAGTTTCCTTCCAGATCTCATCTTGCTAGAGTTTGGTGTATGGCTACTAGTTAGTTTTACTAGTAAAGGGAGTTAGTAGAGATCCCTTCTATAGCTGTGCATGATGGTACTGGGAATCAACTCAGGACCTGGTACAGGATAGACAAAGCATGCTCCAGCTCTAAGTACTTTTACCAGCCGGAAGGGTGATTTGCTCTCAGATATAGTAGGCTTACAGAGCCAGAGTTTTAATTGAAGAAATTTTCATGATGACTTACTCAGTTCCCATAATAGAGAATATACTGAGTTTTCTTTATTAGTCTCAATTTAGGTTTTCCCTCCTAGAAATTTATCCATTTCATACAAATGTCATTTAAAAATATTACATGTAAACCAGTATGGTGGCACACAACTTCAGTCCCAGCTGAATTAAATACTATTAGAATTAAATACTATTAGAAGGCCAGGTGTACTGGCTTATACTTATAAGCCCAACACTTGAGAGGCTGAAGCAAGAGAATCACTACAACTTTAAAGTCAGCCTGGGGTCCACAGGGACTTTTAGGATAAGACGACATAGTGGAACCCTATTTCAAAGCAATGAATGATACACTCTGGTTCTTCTGTTACAGGAGCCACCAAGTTTCAAGGGACAGCAGTTTCAAGTGGTTGGTGGTCTCTGTACTAGCAGGGACTAGTTTAAGACAGACCTGGCCTTGAGTTGACTTCCACTCTTCCTCTAAATGTTTCTGACATGTCTGCAGTCCTCCCTTGGTTTATCTGATAGGACATATATCACTCCTTTCTACCTTCCCATTTCCCTTCCTCATTTTGTACAAGGCTCCTGGGTTTATTAGTCAATAAACAAATGCAGTTCTGAGGCTGGAGAGAAAGCCTAGTGGTTAAGAGTGTACACTTATTTTCCCAGGAACCCAAGTGCCTTTCTTAGCACCCCATCAAGCAGTTCATAACAGCCTGTAACTTCAACTTCAGGAGATCCAGTTCCCTCTTCTGGCCTCTGTAGGCACTTATAAACACATTTACATACATTCCCACAGACAGACAGACAGACAAAGTTTTTTAAAGGTGAAATTATATGAGTTGCATCTAAGAGTAAGTTCATTTAAGCACATGTTAGGGTACATCACCTCCAGGTTGTGTGTAATTAGTCCTTAAACTACAAAGATCTTGGTATTGTTCTAGTTAAGACTATAGGCACCTTACCAAGCTCTTTGCTAGCAATGCCTGTTCCTACATGGAAAAACCCCTGAATTCAAGGGCGGCACCAAGGAATCCATAGTCAGGATCCTAGGAACCCTCAGAGCACCTTAGTCAAGAAGCAGAGTGCCTGCATAGTTATTCTTGGGAGGTTCCCAGATCACTATGTCAGGATTTCTCTAGCTGCTGCCCATCTCCAGATCCTGGCTCATTTGCTTAAGCTCACTGACCCTAGCATGTTACAGTGCCCACATGAGCCCAGGGCATATTCACTGAGTGGGTGGCAAGTCTGTGACTAGGAAAGATAATGACTTAATCTGGGTGTAAAGATGTAGACATTGCAGGTATCAAATTAAGTGAGCAACAAAGTACTGCTCATTGTCCTTGTGAGGTTTCTCAGGTTATCCTGAGATCCACTGTTACCAGGAGCTTCTACAGATAGCCCATCCTGCCTCTCAGGCTCTAAAGCAAGTAGTGAAGCCACCTTCTCTTTCCCTTATACCATTAGCTATGTATTTGCTCTGGATTAGGCCAGGATATCTGGGAGGTGTCTCCGCTGAGGTGTCTTTACCATCATTCTCACTTGATGACTTAAAGCAAGTAAATAAGCAGACACGTTGAACAAATAGTCCTTGAGAGCTGCTAGAGGGGAGAGGGTGACGCCTGTCTCTGCTTCTCCACAGACTTCACAATGTAGCCCTGATTCCAGACTGTCATTCCCAGGTAAGTACAGCGGAAGCTTAGCTTCTTTTCTGGCTACGTGTGTGACTCAGTGTGGTGGCCACCTCATATTTCCTTGAAATTTGTTCTCTAGCAACTGTCATTGGAGTTACTTGTGCTTCTTGATTGTCTTCCAGCATTTCTGGTGGGTTCTGTCCTTTGATTTAATATGTAGAACTTTTCTAAGATGGAGTAAGGGTTTAATATGGTATCATGTGCTTTGAAGTAACAGTGCTATCTTTGTGCTAGAAAATGGAAAAGGAACAAGGGACAGAAGGAAGGTGCAGAACCCAGCCAGAACTCAGAGTAAGGAGGGATCATCGCATCCACTTGGTGGCCTGAAGTCTCCATGCCACCGAGTGAGAAAAGACACGCAGACATCCAGAGGAGGTGAGGTCCCGGCTGCCTCCAAGGACCTTCCATCTCGGGGAAGGAGGTCTGGGCTCTGTCTCATGAGTGAAGAATTTGGCCCTCTTTATACTCTGAACATATTCTCTAGAGTACCATTAATTCAGGGTTGGGTAGGTGTCTAGTGTTGATTGGTCAGTTGCCTAGGAGAGGTGCATGAGTGGAAGTGGTACTATGATCAGGATGCAGTTTGTTGGGGCTATTTGGCCATGATGCTCAGCTCTGAGTATAGTGTCTAAAAGGCAGTTGGTGAGCCTGGAGCAAAGCAAGATCTAGGTGGTGACTTGGTGATGGATGTCTCATAAATTAGTTTCCTCAGGCATTGAGTGGACATTTAACTGTTCCCTCTCACAAAAAGTACAAAGATAAGGATGGCTCAATTCCTGAAGTGGAACTGGACCCAGATATCAGCTGTAATATTCAAAGGCCATGTGGTAGATTCAGGTCAAAGTAGCTGGTGATTAGGTTGGATCTACAGGACCTTATCTAACCTTCTTTGGGGTTCTGTATCTTCTTGGTTGACACTGTAGTGACCAGGGGCAGTCCCTTAAGTTGAGGTTCGAACTTCACTTACCATTGAGGTCTGAGATGGGTCACTATTCAGTGATAGGATAAGATGAGATGGGATGGGCTAAGTTGTCCAACAAAAAGGCTGGGATGTAGTAGTATACCTACTACATCTAGTGGGCAGAGGAAAGGCAGGCCAGGAAGGGAACATACCTAGAGAAATAGAACAGACTTTGAGAGGGGGAAGAGGGGGGAAGAAGGAGGAGGAAGAGGAGGAAGAGGAAGAAGAGAGAACGGAATTCATTACAGGCTATATAGTCCAGCTAGTTCAACAATGGCTGTCTCCTAGCAGAAAGTCCAAGTTTATAGCCTGTGGGGCTTCAGTATACATGACATTCCAAAGAAGTAAACTCCAATGCAAGTGAAGGGACAACCTTGCCAGCAGGAGCAATCTGACAAAGAGCAAGCTTCTTTCTTCCCTGTCTTTTTGTGGCCCAGAATAATCTTCCTGTCTCAAAAGATAAAGATGAAGGTGTATCTTCCCACCTAAAAAGATACAGACTAAAACGGCGTCTTCCCACTTCAAATGACTTAATTAAGAAAAAAATTACTCACAGGTATATCTCAGCCACTTGAGTTTTATTTAATTCCAGATGTAGTTAGTTTGGCAACCCAGATTAGTCATCACAGTTACCTCAGTGTATTTCTCTTGCAGAAGCCAAAGATGTTGACCAGGAAGATTAAACTCTGGGATATAAATGCCCACATCACCTGCCGCCTGTGCAGCGGCTACCTCATTGACGCAACCACAGTGACTGAGTGTTTGCACACATGTGAGTATGGCCAGTTCTACCATGATCTGAATGGGGGCGGGGGGGCTGCTCTAGGGCTTTAGCCTGGCACAAGGGCAACAGGGCCAAGAGAAGAACAAAGATCTTGAGTGGGGGTTGGAGAGCTTTCCTTAAACTAGAGGTGTTGTGGATAACTTCCTGGAGGGTGGTTTTCCCTCCCAGGAAAGCTGAGCAAAGGAAGGCTACTCTTTTTTTGTTGGTGGTTGTCAAGTCAAGGCAGCCACTGGTGGTGCTTGTGCTCTCAGATTTCACAATCAAACATCTGTGAGACTTCAAGGGTCAGTGTGGTGCCAGTGTTACTTATTCTGCTTATCAGGCCTGGACCTATGCAGGATGTTTGTTGTTATTTTAGGTATTTTTTTGTTTTGTTTTGTTTTAGTCTTTGAGTGTTTAGCCTCGTGTATGTATATGCTCCATGTACTTACAGTGCTTGCAGAAGCCAGAAGGTGTTGGATCCTGTGGAACTAGAGTTGCACACAGTTGTAAACCATTATATGGGTGCTAGAAATCAAACCTAGGTCCTCCGTAACAGCACCTAAGTGCTCTTAACCACCAAGCCATTTCTCCAGCCCCCTAAGATTTTTTCTCTTATTTTTTTCTCTCTCACTGGAAGACATGTTCTGTATGGATCATCTGGAGGCATGAATGCTGTAAAAAGAGCATCTAGTGACCACTGAGAGGTAGTTCATGAAGTTAAAAACTCACAACACATATAATTTCCATCCTATATGTTTTACATTTCTGAAAATGTTTTCTACTTTTGAAGAATTTTTAGGCTGAGATTAATTGTGTTAGAAATTGGTGGCACAATTTCGCATTAGCCAGTTGCACTGAATGTTACCTAGTTTTGCTGTGCAAGACAGTGTTGTCATCTTTTAGGCCAAAATACAGATTTTTAAAATATTAGTTATATTCTTATGCTCTTGCCCCTTAGTGACTTAACCACAGATGGTAATGGCCCAGCGAAATCCAATGGCACTCCCTTTTCAGAGGTCAGGAACTATGTAGAAGAGTTTATGAAAGTGTCCTCTTAGCCATCTTGGAGTTGGCTAGACATGGTACCAACCAGAACTTTCTTCTGGGTTGCTATCTTCCTCTCCCTTTGGATAGTCTGCAGGAGCTGCCTGGTGAAGTATCTGGAAGAGAACAATACCTGCCCCACCTGCAGGATCGTGATCCATCAGAGCCACCCATTACAATATATTGGGTGAGTAAGAACATGGGCTGGTGCTCCCTGACTATGGTCCATACATCTGCATGGTAGTAGCTGCCTTGTTCTTGGTCCCCAGATACTCCACTGCAGGTGACCAGGCTCATGGCAGTGGATACCCAGCAGCACTTGCCCTGGGGGACCATGAGCACAAGTGGACTCTTATAAGTTCTCTTCAGCTGAAAGTTTGAAGTGAATGAGACCCCAGACTTGTCTCCTTTAGAGTAGTTACTTGCTTCTAGGCTGGAACTTCAGCCAGAGAAGCAAGGGCCTCTAAGTGGGATTTCTGACTTCAAGAGCCACTTGGAAGGAAATGAAATCACAGATACATATGGTGTAAGGGCATCAGACAGAAGAAGGAGATGCACAGCTTGAAGTCACATGTCCAGCTGGGAGCAGTAGCAGTTCAGGTCGAGTTGTTGGACCTTGGAAGCCCCTCCAGGTCTCCAGACAACACTGCCAATGCCACTGTTGCTATTTCCCGATTGAGATGACAGTGTTTTCCTGTGTTCCTAACTTCATTGCCAAATCATCTCTTCACATAATCTCTGCATAAGGCCTGTGTGATGGACATATGGAAATGTCTAGCAGCTCTTGGTGTTTAGTATTGTCCTGAGTCCTTGCCAGTGTCCCATCTGTGGAGAGGATGGATGACATCTGATTTAGGGAACTTCTGTCCATATTCTCGTTCCCCAGGTTCCTGTGCTCTGTGATCTGGCCAGTGCTGTGTGGTGGTAGATTTTTAATTTTGTCACCATGGTGTCTCTAGGCACACCTCAGCCCACTACCATAGTTATGCCTAAGCTTTGCGCCTTTCCATACATCAACTCTCTGTTGGGACTTCCTTGTGATACCACCTGTCTTAGGGCTCTGTTCTGCTTTTTCTGTCCTCATGTGCCTCATGACAGTACAAGCTGTGTCACCTGCTTTCTTCCTGGTAAGCTCTTCTGTAGAGCTTAGAAGCACATTCCCCATTTGAACTGCTGATGGGGATGATGAGGGGGCTTCCTTAGGGCTGGGAATAGGAGGCAGAACACAAAAGAGCTGTCTTGTGGGCAGACCCTCCCGTGGAAGCTTACATTGCCATGCAAACACAGAAGAGAACTGGGGAGGAGCACAGCAGTGGACCAGTGTTGGATAAGTAAAGGAAGCAGGGTGGCCTCTTGACCTGAGTGTTGTGACTTACATTAGGAGGTGGGTAGCAGCTATTGCCTGCCATAAACCCTTGACCTAAAAGAGGCTCTTAGCTTCTCTGGTTTAATCGATACAGGGTTTTGTGTAGCCTTGAACTTCTCATCCTCCTGCTTTTATGCAAATGCTGAGATTATAAGTGTGTTCTACTACACTCCATTTATGGAATGCTGGGGATCAAACCAGGAACTTTGTGAATGCAAGTAAGCAAGCAAGCAAGCTTTCTGCTGATTGAGCTATAGCTCCAACTTTCTTAGCCCCTCTCTCACTGGCAATGTCTGGGTTCCATCTGAAATAGTCTAGGGTTGTACCTCTGCTGGTGCTATCCTATGCTCCTGACTTGGCTTCACCTGCCCAGACCTCTTCCCTCTTTCAGGGCAAGGTGAGAATGCCTGTGGGCCTTTTGGTATTATGTAAAAAGGGTTTTTCTAGCGTCAGTTTACTTTTAGGATTTAAGGTGGAAAGATGGGCAACCAGGACTAGCAGAGATGGTCTAAGCCTGTGGTAGAGACCTTGCAGAGAATGTTGAAAATACCATTGCCAGCCTGGGGTGTGAGCATGTTCATTTTGAAGAAACAATTCTGTTTTGAGAACCTTTCACTCAAAAAGTACCCTGTGTTACGTGTCCCACTTACCTCCATTTCCTATCCCTTTTATTGGGCTCCCAAGGTAGACAGAGCCTGGCATCATTGCCTGGTACCTAAGTGTTGGGAGTTCTGCTTGACCTGTGAGTTCAGCAAAAACTAGGTGGGTGTGATAGATATCAAGGTCATCAAATGCATGGAGGATCCTGTCATAGTTTGCTTCTCTGTGGCTGTGGTAAAGCACTAACTAAAACCAGTCTGGGGAGGAGAGGGTTTATTTGGTTTATACTTCAAGGTATCATTTCATTACTGAAAGAATCAGGGCAGGAACTGAAGTAGAACTGTAGAGAAAAGGTGCTTACTGGCTTAATCTCCGTGGTCCTGGTTTCTCATACAATTTTTGATCACCTGCTCAGGGCTGACACTGCATACAGTAGGTTAGGCTCTCCAATATCAATCACTAATTAAGACTCATGGGGACCCATGGCTACAGACCCAGTCTAATGGGGCAGATCCTCTTCCCAGATGATCCTAGTTTGTGCCAAGTTGGCAAAAACCAGTCAGCACAGGCTCTAGTCTACAAAGTCCAAAATTGCACCAGAGTACATGCATCCTGGTCTTAGGTGTGGACCATATTCCTTTGTGTGGATGGTGGCAAGGAGGGTTGGAGCTCTATATGACTCTCACACAATATGTAGTTGGGCCTCATAGCCAAGAGCTTACAGAAGTTGGTGCATGCAGTGAGTGATGTTAGATGGCTGCAGTTATACTGGGACTTGCCCATGACTGAGCCCAGGTTGGCTAGATTCCTGTACACTTGTTGAAGTGTAATCATTGGTAAGTTACTGGATTCATATAGGCTTATAGTGTAAGGATTAGAAGTTAAAATCTTTTGAAAATTAAGAAATTCTTTAGCACTTTAATCAAGAATATAATTATATAATTGACATAATTATACTGAATGCTTAAAAGTAGTAAACTATAATAGGACCATATGTAGATAAAGTAGTTCTGCACTTTTGTGTTTGCCTGTGTCCCACAAGTTGAGCCTAACCTTTTGTTTAACAGACTGGGGACCAGAGTACTGTTCCTAGAGTGACCTTCTCATCCCAAACAGCTGAAACCTAAATTAAATGATGCATCAATTCAAGTCCTAGATATATTTTAAGCACATGGTTTTCATTGCAAACTAGAAGGAAAATCCAACCTTGAGTTGTTAAATATGTAAATAATCATGGTATTAACATTGGTTGGCGACCTCCCCCCTCCCCTTCTCCTTTGCAGTCATGACAGAACCATGCAGGACATTGTTTACAAGCTGGTGCCAGGCCTCCAGGAAGGTGAGTTGAAACACTGCTCAGCTTGAGCTCATAGCTCTCAGACCCAGACCCTTTCCTCAGCAGCATCCTCATTTCCCACGTGTCTTCCTGTGTGATACATAGGCTGTGTTAGTCTTAGGAAACAAAGAATACCTCGAGATTTGCAATAGTATAAGCTTATAGCCAATTACATGAAGATCCTTGTATGCTGGGATCAATGATTTTGTTAATTTTGTTAATTTGCTGAAATTGTCAGCTGTAGGAGTTTGTGGGAAGAACTTTCTTTTTTTTAAACAGCATGTTTTCCTTTTTCTTTTCTTTTTAAAAATTATTATTATTATTATTATTATTATTATTATATATTTTCTTTATTTACATTTCAAATGTTCTCCCCTTTCCTGGTTTCCCCTCTAAAAAACCCCCTGTTCCCTCCCCCTTTCCTCTGCTCACCAACCCACCCTCTCCCACTTCCTGGCTCTGGCATTCCCCTACACTGGGGCATAGAGCCTTCACAGGACCAAGGGCCTCTCCTGGGAGGAACTTTTAAGGTCAGTTATGTATATTATCATATCATATGCAAACAAAAATACTTTGACTTCTTCCTTCCTGTTTGTATCCCCTGATCTCCTTCAGTTTTCTAAATACTCTAGCTAAGACTTTCTGCACTATGTTGAACAGGTATGGAGAGAGTGGACAGCCTTGTCTTGTTCCTGATTTTAGTAGAAATGTTTTGAGTTTCCCTGTGTTTAGGTTGACATTGGCTGTGGGATTGCTATAAATCACCTCTATTATGTTGAGGTATATCCCTTGTATCCATAGACTCTCCAGGACTTATATCATGAAAGAGTTTTGGATTTTGTCAAAAGCCTTTTCTGCATCTAATGAGATGATCATATGGTTTTGAGTTGACCCATACCCTTCTGGGATGAAGCCTACTTGATCATGGTAGATGGTCCTTTCGATAGGTTTTTGAATTTGGTTTGCAGGTATTTTATTGAGAAACTTTGCATGTTCATAAGGGAAGCTGGTCTGTAGTGTTCTTTGTTGGTCTTTATGTGGCTTCCATATCTGGGTAACTGCAGTCTCATAAACTTGAAGAGTATTGATGCTAACTCTTCCTTGAAAGTCTAGTAGAATTTTGTGCTAAAACCATTTGGCCCTGGGATTTTTGGGAAGGGAGGATTTTAATGACTGCATCTTTACATTATGGTTTATATGTTTGTTTAAACTATTTATCTGATATTGATTTGACTTTGATATATGGTATATATCAAGAAAACTACCCTGTTAAAAATTTTTTTCTGCCGGGCAGTGGTGGTGCATTCCTTTAATCCCAGCACTTGGGAGGCAGAGGCAGGCGGATTTCTGAGTTTGAGGCCAGCCTGGTCTACAGAGTGAGTTCCAGGATAGCCAGGGTGACACAGACAAACCCTGTCTCAGGGGGAAAAAAAAAAAAAACTCCTTCATTATATCATTGTTTGGGTATGTTGTATTTTCATTTTCATTCAGGTATAAAATGTTTTTATTTTCTGTCTTGGCCCGTTTTTCATTCGGTAGTGAGTTGTTGAGTTTCCATGAGTTTGTAAACTCTCTGCTGTTTCCGTTGTTGTTGATACCCAGCTTTAATCCATGGTGATCAGATACGATGCAGGAGGTAATTTCAGTTTTCTTATATCTGTTGAAACTTGCTTTGTGTTCAAATACATAATCAATTTTAGAGGTACTGAGAAGGAACATTCATTTGTGTTTGGGCTGTAAATATCTATTAGGTCTGTTTGATTTATGAAGTTTCTTAGCTCGAGCATATCTGTTTAGTTTTTCTCTGGATAACCTCTCTGTTGGTGAGATTAGGGTATTGAAATTACTCATTCTCACTGTTAGGGTCAGTATGTGATTTTAGCTGTAGTCATGTTTCTTTATGAACTTTGGTGTCTTGTATTTATCACATAGATGTTAAGAATTGTAATATCCTCTTGGTGGACTTTTCCTTTGATGAGTCTATATTATTTTTTCCTGTCTCTTTGGATTAGTTTTGGTTTGAAGTCTATTTTATTGGCTACATTGGCGTGTTTTCTTGGATCTGTTTGCTTGGAATATCTTCTCATCCTTTTACCCTGAGCTGATGTCTATCTTTGATGTTAAAGTATATTTCTTGGATGCAGCAAAAGGAACGGTCCTGTTTTTGTTGTTGTTGTTGTTGTTGTTGTTTAATTTGGTCTGTTCATCTGTGTCTTTATTGGGGGAATTGAAGCCATTGATGTTGAGAGTTATTAATGAGCAGTGTTTGTTGATTCCTGCTATTTTGTTGTGGTATGGGTTGGGGTCTGTCTCCCTCTATTTGCTGTTCTGAGATTTTATATTCCTTATGCTTTCTTCAGTATGGTTAACTTCTTCAGATTGAAAGTTTTTCTAGTGTCTTCTGAAGAGCTGGGCTTATAGATAATACATGCTGCTTAAACTTGGTTTTATTGTGGAATTTCTTTCTTGTGATTTGAAGTTTTGGTGGGTATTGTAGTCTGTCTAATTTCTTAAGAGTTTGTAGAACATCTATCCAAGTCCTTCTGGCTTTTAGATTCTCTATTGAATAGTCATGTGTTATTATAATGGTCCTGTCTTTATGTGTCACTTGTTCACTTTTCCCTTGTAGCTTTTTATATTCTTTCTTTGTTCTGTATATTTAGTATTTTGTTTATTGTGTGTCATGGAGAACTTCTTTTTTCATCCAGTCTATTTGATGTTCTGTATGCTTCTTTTACCTTGGATAGGCACCTCCTTCTTTAAGTTGAGAAAAATTTCTTCTGTGATTTTGTTGAAAATATGTTGACCTGGGTTTCTTCTTCTTCTGTTCCTATTATATGTAGATTTGGCCTTTTCATGGTATCTCAGATTTCCTAGATGTTTTGTGCCTGGAGTTTTTTTTAGTTTAAGTTTTCTTTGACCAAGGTATCCATTTATTCTATCTTGTCTTCAGTGCCTGAAGTTCTCTCTTCCATCTCTTATATTCTGTTGGTGAGGCTTGCCTTTGAGTTTCCTGTTTCTAAATTTTTCATTTCCAGCTCCCTCAGTTTTGGTTTTCTTTTTTCTGCTCTCATGTCTTGAACAGGTTTCTTCATTTCATTCTACCATCTTTAAGATTGTTAAGCATATTCATAAAGGCTATTTTGAAATCCTCATGTGTGCTTCAGCATTTCTGAAGGCCTACTATAGAAGGGTTTTGGACTTTAGTGGAGATACATTGTCCTATTTGACCACTATGGATTAAAACTGGACATCAACAGTAGAAACAACAGAGAGCTTACAAACTCATGGAAACCGAAGAACTCATTACTGAATGAAAAAATAAGTCAAGCTAGAAATTATTGTTTTTATGCTTATGTCTAGGTATATTTAGATTTGGAATAATTGTAATTTTAGGCGTTGATCTCTAGTCTTTATTGAGTAGGTTTCCATTTCATTCATTCATTCATTCATTCATTCATTCAATTTCTCTTCTCTCTGTAGATCTATATATTAGACTTTTTTTTTTTTCTGTGACAAACAACCTAGAGAAGTGATTTTGTCATAATAGTTTTAGGATTTTAAGTCCATGGTCATCTGGTTCCATTATTTGTGGGTCATGGTGAAGCAGAAGAAGATCATGATGGAAGGTTATGGCAGAGCAAAGTTGCTTACATCATGGTGGCCAGGAAACATAGGAGTAAAAGCAGACAGAAGGCCTAGGAGCAATTACTCTCCAGAAGTATGCAGAAACCTACTTCCTACAGCTAGGCCCCCTTCTACACCTCCCAGGAATATCATCAGACCATCCTTAGGAGTTAGGACTCTTCTGATCCAGTTTCCTCCCAAGAGCCCCAGAGTTGGCAACTTTAAACATGAGTCTTCAGAAGACATTTGATTCAACCATACGCTGGGTGCTATTTTTCTTATCCTTTTTAATTATGATAAGTGAAAGTTAAGGAAGTAGGCAGTAATCATGGTATCAGAAGTTGAGTTATTTCTGCCTTTGATGAGTCCTTGTCATTGTTCTCTGGGCTTTTGGTGTTCAGGTCACAGCTTTGGGTGACTTCCCAGAGACTGTCCCGTGCTCTGGGCTGCCTTTTATACAGTTGTATATGGGAGCTTCTCTTTCTTCATTTATTTATTTTGTATATGTATGTACGTGTGGAGATGCATGTGTGTGTGCCCTGGTATATAGTGCTGTGGTTAGATATATAAGTCAGAGAACAATTTGCAGGAATCAGTTCTCACCTTCCACTTGTGGGTCACAGTATCAAACTCAGATTGTCAGGCTTGGTGGCAGGCATCTTTAACCACTGAATCATCTCTCTGGCCCAAGGACATCTTTGACTGATACTTTTGCCATTTTTTTGATTGAGCCCTTGCTTCCCTCTACTGTAGAAGGGCTACCTTTTTTGACCAGATACACAGCTTATACATCCTCATACTTGCACTGTCAGGGTTAGCAGAGCTTCAGTTCAGGCTAGATGCTAGGTTCTAAGGGTTCCAGGTCTATAGGAAAAGACAAATATGTAGATGAGAGGTTTAATAAGGCTAGGCATGATGGCACATGCTTTTAATGTCAGTGTTCAGGAGGCAAAAGCAAGATCTCTGTGAGTTAGAGGCTAGCCTGGTTTACACAGTGAGTTCTAGGCCAACTAGTAACCCTGTCTCCAAAAAAAAGTAAGATTTTTAAAAGTTTAACAAAGCATTTCTTATTTCACTACATGTAAAGTATCTTATAGATTTTTGGTTTGAATAGATCATTTTAAGCTTCCTTTGCCACCTGTATACTCTGAGCAGTGGCCAGGATCTGGTGCATATCGTTTGGGTCTGAATATTAGTCTTTGCTGTTTAAGTCAGAAGCTGTTTTCATCTCTTATAATTGATTATTTCCTCTAAGTACAAGGTATCAGCTTGGTCTAGCCATTGGGTATATGCTGACCGTCTAAGGACAGATCATGCTGCTATATTGGCTAATGATCCCTAGAAACACAATGAGCTGAAGCCCTGGATAGCTTCATGACTAGATGTCTGCCTTCAAAAATAAACATTCTCTGTAGGTTGGAGGTTTCTCTTTACTCTTTTTCTTGCATTTCTTTCATGGCCACTACTGCCCACAGCAACTGGGGGCAGTCTTCACTCAGTACAAGACAGACATGGCCACTGGATACTGCTATAGTCTGTGATGTGACCAAGTGACCTTGGCACACAAACACAGGCTTTCAGGACGGGGTTGTTCTGGGTCTGTTCTTGTCATTCAGGTGCATCTCCTGCCCTCAGCCTAGTGAGAGCTCTTCTGCACTTGATGGTAGCTTATGACCATCATGGCTACAGGGACAGTGGGAGCACTCAGCAGCATGTGTGGATTGCTAAGCTGCCTGTGCCACAATGGTATGTGGGATATAGGACTTTACTAGCAGCCACATTGTCAATGATGATGTATGAAGGGTCTGTCATACCCTGAGGAGTCCCTCAAACTGCCTCCCTAGGATCTGTCCTGCTCCAGGTGATGAATAACTCCACACCATCCTAGAGGGCCGAAGAGGTTAGGTCATAGTCCTGAGCAGTATCCCTACAGCTCCAGAGCCTGTCTTGTTGCACCAGTTCTTCCCACTTGAGTCCTGTCTCAGTGTCTTTGAATACCTGCAACATGGTTATTAAGGTTACCATCCTCACCTGTGCTTATTTTCTGACTAGTAGCATACTTCAGACTCATCATCTAATCTGCAAGTTTCTTCATGTGATGTTAGTGAGCAGTTTTACTATTTAAGTCCTTTCCTACTGAATATTAAAATTCTCTCCATTCTTAATAGCGGAAATGAGGAAACAGAGGGAATTCTATCACAAACTGGGCATGGAGGTGCCAGGTGACATCAAGGGGGAGGCATGCTCAGCGAAACAGCACCTAGATCCTCGCAATGGTGAGTAGCTGCATCAGGCCACCATGCAGTTCAGAGCTTCATTTATCAAGCTTTCCCTAACAGAGCACTTTGCCTTAGGTGTTTTTTCCAGAAAGTGACCATTTTCTGATGGTTCCTAAAAAGGTTCTTCATCAACCCTGGTAGTTAAGAGTACAAGAGATACTAGAAAATGCCTAGGGCTCATGTGGAAGAGAACAGAATTGGACAGGGCCTAAGAAAAAATGTGTTGGATAGTCTTAAGATAAAATTCTAACTTTGTTTGCTTTATAATAAGAACTAAATGCCAGTTCGATTTGAGCATAAAGTTAATTAGTGCTTTTAAGTAAGTATTTAATAAATTTTTCAAAATCTTTAAGTAACTGGCACTTTGTTAGTGGAACCATGTAAGTTTCTGAGCCCCTTAAGACACTAATCTAAAATCTATTGAGTACCCTATGACACATAATCCAAAACCTGCCTCGCCCAGCTATAGCCATAGGGCCTCATACCCCGGCGTTCCTTAGCTCCTCAGCAATGTGCTGTATCCCTGAGCTCCTTACATGTATGCTCTCAGTAGAGTGAGTGTCAGCATCAGTTTTAGTATACTGCCAGGTTTTACAAATATTATAATAGGGTGTGTTCATATGGGCTTTGCTTTTCCAAAATGCTTGGAGCCAGAAGTGTTTCTGAATTGGATTTCCCCCTCCCATTTTGGAAAAGTTGCATATAATATTTTAATTCTGCCTTTTATGACAATTTCCACTTATACCTCAAAAAGTTTTATATACTTGAACTTTCGAATTTTGGATTAGAGATATTTCAACCTGTACATTTTTTTTCTGTTTGTGCTAAAAGGTGAAACCAAAGCAGACGACAGTTCAAATAAAGAGACAGCAGAAGAGAAGCAGGAGGAGGACAATGATTACCACAGGAGTGACGAGCAGGTGAAAATGCCTCCTCTCTGAATTTTCTGGCTTCAGTTTATCCCATGTTTACATGCTTCAGTGTCTCATGAAAATGTAATAGGATCAATCACCATAAAGTTTTCCTCCTATTAACTCCTTAACTTTTCTTTATATTCCTTTCATTTATTTGTTTTAATTATCAAAGCAACACATGCTGACTGTAAAGCATTTCAAACATACAGAATTACAGCCCACAATCAGATTATGTTTTTTACAGCCTACTGCAAATACTCACTATTAGTGGTTTGGTAACTTCTCTCCTGTGCCTGAGGGGAAGCGATCCATCAGCAAAGTGAAGGGAAATAAGCATGCAGTGTTGAGGACTATCCATGCCACATTATCAAGTTAAAATGTATAGAAGGATCTGATAAAATTCCATATCCCTGTCTATAGAACTTCCTAGTGTATTGTCTGAGTTGTCAGTTCTAACAGTTGTGATACTTTTGATGAAACAGGGAGTAATGAAATGCCATGACTGGTTGGCTGTCACTTTGCTTAGATGTCCTCTCCCAAGCAGTAGGGAAACAAGTGAGACACGTAACAAGGAACAAAGATGCTATCGTTCCTAAGTAATACTGTCTTATATACAGCCTAACACAGTCCACTGAAAACAGCTTACTCTCTTCCATGGGTGATTGGGTCAGCATGTGATAATCAGTGCACGCCACCACCAAGAAAACTTGGCATGATTTCCTTGGAAGAGACAGGTCCTTTCTCCAGTCTGACTTTAGTTATGATGCCAAAGTTGACCAGAGATAGTCACTCTACAGCTTCCTGCGAGATGAATGTGCATGAGTAGCCAGCTACAAACCGTGGGATGATATTGGCCCTACCAGAAGAAACAGTAACTGAGACAGACAGTATATTTGGGGCTGGAATCATGGAATTCCTCTAGTGAGAAGATCACTTTGACTGCCTTTGTGGGCAACAAGCACTGCAGTCAGCTTGACGTGGCCCCGGGTCTCATCTGCTATGCTGATTCTGAGCTTCACCAATAGCTCCATCAGAAAGACTTCAATCCTGCCACAGACAGTAAACTTCCTCCATGCCTCTTTGAATCTTGGGGTTTCCACTGTAACGGAGGCTACATCAATGACCCCTCCCTTCCCCACTCCTCCAGCCTAGCCTGTCTTTAGGAAGACTCCAACCCTGCTATGCTGTGCCAAGCCTCAGTTGTTCTTTATGACCCTAACATGCCTGAACAAAACAGTGTCATGTGGGAGAGACTTCCACATTATGTGCTAAATTTTGCTGCTAGCTTAATGTGCAGTCTTCATCCACCAGTAGACTTTGGCTTCTGCTTGTTTTCCTGAGGAACACGATGCTGCGTCTCTTACTAATCATAGCTGACCAGCATCAATTGTCCCAGGAAAGCAAAGGTTTCAGTTCAGTGGTGCTGGTCTTGTTAATCACATCTGATTCTTCAGCTCCAGCTGACCAGAAATCACAGGTTTTTTTTCTTCCTCTCCCTTTCCCTCCTCCCCCTTCCTCTTCCCTTCCCTTCCCCTCCCTCTCCCTGTCCTTTTCCTTCTCTTGACTCTCCCTCCCTTTCTTTCTTTCTTGAATATTTTTCCTCCATTAATATATTTATTCACTTTATATCCCAATAGTAACTGCCCCTTTTCTCCCAGCATCCCTCTTGCAAAGTCCCTCTCCCATACCCCTTTCTTCAAGAAGGAAGAGCCCCCCTATCCCCCAGATACCAACTCCAGACCCGCACAGGGAGACCTCTGAGGCCAGACAAGGCAGCCCAGTTAGGGAAACAGGAGCCACAGGCAGGCAACAGATTCAGGGACAGCCCCCGCTCCAGTTGGTCCAGCCCATGTATGCTCTTTGCTTGGTTGTTCAGCCTTTGGGAGCTTCCAAGGGTACAAGTTAGTTGACTCTGTTGGTTTTTCTGTGGAGTTCCTATCCCCGTCAGGTCCCTCAACTCTTCCATAAGACTCCACAATTTTCAGTTGGCTGTTGGGTGAATCTTCTCAGAGGACAGTTATGCTAGATTCCTGTCTGCAAGTATAAAAGAGTATCATTATTAGTGTTAAGTTCTTGCCCAACGAATGGTTCTTAAGTTGGTTGGTTATTCCCTCAGTCTTTCTGAGGTTATTCTTGTACGAAGGACAAATTTTGGGTCAAAGGTTTTGTGGGTGGATTAATGTCCTTATCCCTCTACTGGGAGTCCTACAGGAAGTGGCCACTTTAGGCTCCATATCCCCTACTGCAAATGATCACATAAACATTAAAAGCTGAGCATAGTGGCTCATGCTTGTACTCCCTGAACTCAGGAAGCAGAGGCAGGTGGATCTCTGTGTGTGTGAAGCCAGCCTGGTTCTGGTCCTGAGTTCCAGGACCGCCAGAGCTATATACATATTAAATGTCTCTGTCTCTCCCTCCCTCCCTCCTCCCAATTGCCTGCCTGCCTCCCCCACTTGCCTCAATGGCTTTTCTAGCCCAAAGCTCCAAAATTCTGTACCTTCATCCCATGAAACTGTCCAAGGCATGACGCCACAGACTCAGGTCCATCACAGTAACACCTCATGTTCTTGATATTAATTTCTTTCTTAGTTTGCTCTCTGTTGCTGGGATAAAGCACTGATCAAATGTAATTTGAGAAGATATTGGCTTATATGTTACAAGTCCATCATGGAGAGAAGCCAAAGCAAGAGCGGAAGCGGAGATCATAGCAGACTATTGCTAGCTGACTCCCTTTCCTTGGTTTGCTCACCTAGCTTTCTTACATTGCCACGGCCGGCCAGTCCGGGCCTCCCTCAACCCGTGTGGGGAACAGGGTCCTAGTCAGGTAGACAAGGCGTTGGGGAAGAAATGACAAACAGAAACAGACACAAGGCAGTGCTGTAACTGAATGCAATTTGTACAAAGTAGAAATCAGGCTTATATAGTATACAGAAAACAGGGCAAACTACAGAAGTCACATAGGCAGGAGATGGCTACATCAAGGTCAGTAAAATCAAACAGCCAGGTGCAAGGCTGAGGAGCAGTGGTGTTTTTCTTCTTGGGCTAGGTTGTCCTGGCAGCCCCAAGATAAACTCTCAGGGTCTGTCTGAGGCAAGTAGCTGAAGGTCGTATTCTAGCATTTTTTGGCTGTAACATAAATAGTGATGGGAGTCCTACAACTTTTAGCTTCTTACTGGCAGTAAAATAGTTTTTTGGTTTTTTTTTTTTTTTTTTTTTCCCTGTGTGAGACGTCTCTGATCACAAGTGCCTAACTGCTATCTCTAACTCTTGAGACGCCCTGTCTGGTAAGACAGCTTCTTAGTAAAAATTTCCAACTAATTACAGCTAGGAAATCTAATAAGATTATTGAAGCACTGTGAAAGCCAGGAAATAATGTTCAATCTCAGTGTTAGCTGTAACGGAATATTTCTTAGGGCACCTTTATGCCTGAATAAAGAAAACATGCAGATCTCCCCACAGATTATAGCAGAGATCAATCTGGAATACATTTGAGTTAGGAGATGTCAGCAACTGGGCTACCTCAGGAGACAGACTCCCTTTGGAGTCATAATGCCTCTTGTCCATGATCAGGTTTTAACCCTGATACTGTAGACAAGTGCGTGCAGCATTACATAACACAGGATCACCTGTTCCGGGTAGTGTGGGCATGCCTCTATCAAGGCAGTTCTTGAGCTGAGGTTCCTTTCCAGGTGTTTCAAGTTGACAAGATAAGCCATCACAGTCTGGTTGTGCAGAGAGCCCAGGGGAAATATTTTTCAAGTCACTGATTTGGCTGTACAGATGGTAGTTAAGCACATGGGACCTACAGGCCCATCTTCTCACATCCTCACCCTAACCTTAAACTGCAGTTTCCTTCCACAAGCTGTCACTCTGCCTTTGCTTCAGTGTCCTTGCCTGTGAAATGATGATAGTGTCTACCTAAGGCTTTTGTGAGGGTCAGTTAAAGCCTGTGGTAAGGTGGATGGATGGACAAATAAAGGACCAACCAGCCAAGGAGTCAGTGTTGATTTCACAGTTTCCTTTTAGTGTTCCCTGAATCACCATTGCTTTCTGCTCAGTTTCTCTCTGTGGTCCTTGCAGTTGTATTTGTCCTAAAGAACAGGCTTGTTGTTGGCCCACATTCTTCATGAGTATGCTGTCTCCCAGTTGAGTTCTCCTTTTCTGTGCCATTTCTTTGCTTTGGTTCCCAACTAATCAGGTTTTGGTGTTGTGACTTTTCTTGGTGTCTCCAGACCTTTCCATGTCCTGATGCTTTAGGTATGCAATGTAGGATTTTATGTTGCATTTTATAACCTGTCTTGATTCCGTTCATTGGAGTAGATGTTTCTTCCCTTTCCTGGTGATCATGCTCAAGCTGGTTTCTTCTTCCTCTCCTAACAATTTGGAAATACTATGTCTTTTTATTCTTGTAGTGGGTACTCCTAAATTGTTGAACATGCTTAAGTTTACATTTTTAAGTAATCTAATGCTTTGTTCCAGGTTTTTTTTTTTTTTTTTTTTTGAGATAGGGTTTCTCTGTGTAGCCCTGGCTGTCCTAGAACTCACTGTGTAGACCAGGCTGGCCTCGAACTCAGAAATCCACCTGCCTCTGCCTCCCAAGTGCTGGGATTAAAGGCATGCACCACCACTGCCCAGCGTCAGAAGATTTTTTTTTATGAAGCAAAATTGGACTTCATGAAGGTAATTTAGTTTTAGTATATATAGGCTTAGGCATAAGGGGTAAGAGAAAGATGCTCAGAAGGCGGCAAGACACATCCAGAAGCGTGGGTATAGCATCCTCAGAAAAGAGTTGTGAGCATTGTCATTTTTAATTTATTTCCCACTTCTATTATTTCATAAATTGTTGCTTATTTTTACTAAAATTTTGGCATAGCCTGGTGACCCAGCACCTGTAATCACAGCCCTTGTGGAACTGAGGTGTGAAAATTATCCCAACTTTGAGGCTAATCTAAATGAGACCTCCTTAGAAAAATAAAACTTGAAGGGCTGGAGAGATCTTAGTGGTTAAGAACATTGGCTGCTCTTCCAGAGAGAGGTTCAGGTTCAATTCCCAGCACCCACATGGCAGTTTATGGCTCTGGTTCTCTGGAACCCATTGCCACCTTCCAGCCTCGGCAGGCAGCAGGCATACACATGCACTGGTGGACATAAAAAGATAAAATAATTTTTTAACGATCAAAATACATTGTATGAAGTTCTCAGAAAGTTAATAACTTTTATTCTTAAAAAATAAAAATGTAACCAAACCAAAATAGTGTTGGTTTGGTCTGTGGGGAGTTGTTTGTAACAGGGTTTCTCATACAACATTCTGTCCTTAAGCTCGCTATATAACCAAGAGTGATCTTGAACTTCTGATCTTCATGCCTCCACTTCTTATGTGCTAAGGTTACAGGCGTGTACTATCTGTACCCAGTATATTAATCAAGTAAGCTACATCCCCAAACCCTTCCCCAGCAGTAAAACTGTATAGAGTTAGTTGTCATGCTTTTGTGGAGTTTAGGTTGTGTTTTGTTTGTGATGCTAAGAGTAGAACTTATAGCAGGTGCTCTCCTGCTGAATTATGTCTCCCACCCTCTTTTCACTTTTCATTCTATGTCAGGTTCTCATTAGATTACTCAGGCTGGCTTTGAACTTGCTTTGTAGCCCAGGGATAGTCTTACCTCAGCCTCCAGAGTAGCTGAGGTTAAAGGCTGGGGTCACCATGTCCAGCCCTTTGGTGTTTATTTTTCCTCAATGTTAGATTTATTTTTAGCCTTTCTCTTTTGTGGGTTCTGATTTTTGTCATTTCAGAACAAGGGTGTGGATAGTAAACATGTTGAGTTCTTTTGTGCTGGCGTATTTATTACTGTTTCCTCACATTTGAATAATTTAGTGGACATAGAATTCTAAATTCACAATAATTTTATCTTGTAACTTTTAAGACATATCTTTCAACTAGAAAGATTTTTTGTGCTTTAAACATTAAATACTGAGAACAAAAGGGTGAGGCATAGTGACCCATAGCTTTAATAGCATCACTGGGGCAGAGAAGGGAGAGGCAGGCAGACCTCTGTGAATTCAAGACCAGTCTGGTTGTATATAATTCCAAACCAGCCAGAGCTACATAATGAGACTATCTTAAGAAGGAAGGAAGGAGAGAGGAAAGAAAAATTGAAAACTAATAAAGCTGAGTATGTAGTTGAGTGTTAGAATGCTTGCTTAGCATGCACAAGGCCCTAAATTTCACACATACTCTCTGTCTCTTCTCTGTCTCTTATCTATTGCCTTCTCTTATCTTCTCTTGTCTTCCCTCCTTCCCCCTCACCCCCTTTTCTCGTTCTGTACCAGAAAGTAAGGAAGGAAAAGAAAAGACCCAATGAAAAGACAAGTTGCTTAGCCTCTTGTATATGTTCCTGGTCTGTGCCCTCTGAATTCCCTGCTAGCTTAGCATCTACTGGCATTTGATGACAGAAAGGTCTTTACCTCTCTGGGACCACAGCTAGGCAAAGCAAAGCCCTGATCACTCTGGGCCATGGATTGACTCTAGCTCTGAGCTTGATGGGATTGCCCCTAATCTAGATCACTAATGCAAGTCTGACTACTGCCTCAACTGTGTTCCCCAAATACTTTGCTGTTTGAAATTCTCTGGGTTATTTCTGCTCTAGCAGTCTGGCGTCCTGGGGAGGCATTTCACTCTAGAACATAAACTGCTGGTCCATCAAGACCAATGAATCCTTCCTGTTCTCTCCATCTGCACTCTTTTTCTCTCCCTCTCTCCTCTACCCCTGGTCCCTACCTTCAACCCCCAGCCTGGTAACTCAGATTCCACCTCTCTCTATCCCCCCAAGTAATTGGCTGTCACCAGCTTTATTTAACTTATAGTTTAAAATTGGGGGGGGGGGTGTTATACAATAAAGATTGGTATATGTGAGGATCTGCTAGTCTTAGAGCAACCAGATCTTGGGGTATAGATTTAGTAATTGAATACAAGCATCACCAGATGAACCTCCTATAGTAATTTCCTCAAATGATATTTGAGAAAGTTTTTTTGTCTTGAGCTAAGACTAATCTTCAGTTTTAGGCACCCATGGTGTTTTTAGCTTTAGTGAATGTGTTTGCTATTTTTAGAAGTTATGTTGTGTTTTTATGCCTGTATGATAATGTTCTTTTCTCAGTATCTTATGCTTAATTTTTACTTTTGTATCTACTGGGATCTTATGATACACATCTTGGTTAATTTCCTTTTTAATTCTTGTACCTGAATTTTGAGAAACTTGAATGAACCTGTGTTAGAGGAAGGGCTTTCTCTGCAGTCCTAGGATAAAGCTTTGTCTCCCTAAAGCAGATTCCCTTTGCATTGCCTTTGACTTGTCTGATCCAACACTTAACTCCCTTTTAAGTTTCTGTCCCACACCATTACACTGACCCTGAGCATTGGCACAAGCAGAGCACCTTCCTTGGTGTCAGGCTTTCTTCTGGTCAAGAGCACTCCTCTGTTTCCTTCATACACCTTGCTTAGTACAGGACTTGTCTGGACAAGGGCATTTGAGAACGTGAGAGGACTCAATGCCCTTGGCAAATATAGATACATAACTCTCAGAGTGACTGTAAGTTAAGATGAAAATTGACAGTCTAGGGTGTTTTCTAAGCATTAAAAAGACTCTAAGGAGGTTTTAAAGAAGGTATAAAATAACTGTGGTAAAACCTTTTCTACAATGTTATTCTGATTTCAAAAGACCAGTGTTCATAGACATAGGAGCTGTGCTCATCCAGGAAAAGTCTGAGAGTGGCAATCCTGACCTTTTACCTTTTCTCTTCTAGGTAAGCATCTGTCTGGAATGCAACAGCAGCAAACTACGCGGCCTCAAGCGGAAGTGGATCAGATGCTCAGCCCAAGCAACCGTGCTACACCTGAAAAAGTTTATTGCCAAGAAGCTTAACCTCTCCTCCTTCAATGAGGTAACCATCAGCCTGAGAGCTGGGGTAGATCATTCTTGCCTGTCTTGTTTGTTAAAATCACAACAACAAAAGACACACACACACACACACACACACGTTAATTAACAATTAAAAAAAAAAACCAACCCCCTGAACAAGGCTGTAAAAAAAGAAGGGGTGTGTGTGTGTGTGTGTGTGTGTGTGTGTGTGTATGTGTGTGTGTGTGTGTGTGTGTAAATGTGCAGTGGTACTTGCTTATAGATCAGAAGACAGCTTGTAGAAGTCAGTTGTCTTCTCCACTGTGAGAATCCTGGTGATAAAGCTCAAAGGTTGGCAGACTTGGTAACAAAGTACCCTTACCCACTGAGCCATCTTGCTGGCCCCCTTGTTTGGAAATTTGTTTTTATAAAGGATTTATTTTATATATATTCATATATACATATATGAATATTTTACCCATATATATGTATACCATGTGCATGCCAGGTGCCCACAGAGGTCAAAAGAGCGCATCAGATCCCCTGGAACTTACAGATACTTGTTAGGCACCATGTGGGTGTAGGGTAAGGTGCTCCTAATCTCTGAGCCACCCTTCTAGTCCCAGAAATGTGTTTTTACATTTAATGATGAGTGGGTAGATGAGTAAATGAGAGATGGATCTGATACTTAGAGTTAAATTAATAACTGAAAATAAAGTAAGCCAGAGACCCATAGCTTGTTGTTGGGGCTCGTGGCACAGACTTATGAGTACATGTGTTTGAAAATCCAAGCTGTGGGGGCTGTTGAGATGGCTCAACGGGTAAGAGCACTGACTGCTCTTCCGAAGGTCCTGAGTTCGGATCCCAGCAACCACATGGTGGCTCACAACCACCTGTAATGAGATCAGATGCCCTTGTCTGGTGCGTCTGAAGACAGCTACTCCGGAGCAGTAGCGAGCCGGGCAGGAGCAAGCAGAGGTCCTGAGTTCAATTCCCAGCAGCCACATGATGGCTCACGGCCATCTGTACAGCTACAGTGCACTCACACACATACAATAAATAAATAAGTCTTAAAAAAAAAAAAAGAAAGAAAGAAAGAAAAGAAAATCCAGGCTGTGTAGCACTTGGTCAAAAAGATAAGCAGGAGCTGGTCCTACTGAATCAAAGAAGGGTCAGTGATTTGAAGCGTTGCCTCAAAAGAGTTCTGAGGTTCTGGAAAAGGACTTGTAGGGCACATAGACCCTTGTCAGAACAAGACAAGTTCCAGCATATTTCAGTAGGCACATGGAGTTTGGAGAGTAGCATGAAGCTATGATAGCCATCGGACCAGTATCCCAGCTGGAGCCTGTGGGTATGACCCCCCTGGAGGCCTTGGAACATCTTAAGGACTTTGAGATGAAACATCTCAGATTGTCTGCTAATCCTAAGCCCAGTGAGAGGAATCGTGTATTAGTATGCAGTAGAGAACATTTTAGATACAGATTTGGGGGAAGCAGAGATTGGAATGACCTGGTCACAAGCCCCAAGAAATCATGGGGCAAGAGGATCTTCTTATAGTCAGTGTCCCCAGATCCATGTGCTGAAATTTCTATTTCAGCCCAATGGAACTGGGAGGCAGAACCTTGGGGAAGTGTTTAAATTATGACCTGTACCTGAGGATCTCTTCTGCTCTTATAACTTGCAGTGACAGCAAGTGCCTACACTGTGATCATCAGAGTTCCAACCTACAGCACTGTTAGATCAGTTGTATTAACTATTCATTCATTCACATTAATATATATTTTATTTTATATTAACTGTCATCAGTCTCCCAATCTATGCTATTTGATTATAGCCACACTGCAAGACATCCCTGGAAGTCCTGCCACAGTACTCTCTCAGAGCTGTGTATCAGACCCAGGAACCAGGGTTTTGGACTGTCAAGGGGCCCACACTCAACTCTGAACCAACCACACTAGTGGCTGGGGAGGAGGTGGAAGACACAGAATGGAGACATGACTTTATACTAGCTACCAGGAGCCCAGAGGAAAAGCAAGTCTGGATTTTGTTTGTTTGGGAAATAAGGTAGAGGGGGAGAGTGGCTTCTCTGCACTGTGCAGAACTAGAGAAATCAGGAAGTTCAAGGGGAGACTGCTTTCCACACACAGGACCATTTCTTGATAGGGACCAACAAGAAATGTGGCATTTTCATTGCAACTGGCCATTGGCTCATGAGTATCCCAGATGGATCTCACACTGCTCTCAGAGCTTGCAGTCCCTAATATGTGTGATGTGTGGGGATCATTGTCATAGACATTGAACACTAAGGGCCAATCTTAAGAGCTGCTGTAGGGTGAGGACATCATGCCTTGCTGGCAACAGTAGCTTATTAAGCAACTGTGTATCACAAAGTAAACACCACTCGGTGAAAATGACAGCCCGCAGTTGAGCTTTCACGGTTTTCTAGTCATCACTGTCTCAACAAGAAACACACTCTGATATGGCTGTGAGAACATTTGTCCCCTGCCTGGGGAGATAATGAGACCACTGGAGTCATTGATTCACACACTCATGAAAATACAAATTTAAAATAACAGTGAGACATCACCATGCACCTCCTCAAGCACCCATGTGCACACTGTATAATGACCAGTGCTGGTCAGATGAGCCTGGAACATGGAGGGCCAGTACTGGTCACATAAGCCTGTAAGCACTAGGCTTCAGACAAGGAGACACAGAACCATGACTAAGTGCAGTTAGGAATAGACCATTGTCAGGAAGATGACAGCCAGAACCCTCAGAGACTGCAGCTAATTTAGATGCTATAACAGTCTAGTCTCTATGGAGCATGTGCTGTGTAAGACGAGGGTGAGGGAACCTTAAACTGCTGAGTAGTAAAGTCTATTAAATAAGTGAGAAAAAGTCTAAGGGCACATTTTCCCCACTGCATTAAGAACAGGATGGCCAGGGGTAAGAGATCGTGGGCAGAGTTGCACTGTAAAACTAGGATGGTGTGGGCCAGCAAGTGAGTGTATGTCAGTCCCTGCAGCTGTACATAAAGAAAGCCCTGTATGCTCTTTGCAGATAAGGTCCTGCATGCTGTATAGACCAGGATGTAGTCTGTGTGTTAAGAGAAACTGTCTTGTGATTTCTTTGTTGTGCCATCCCACATTTCTGTCTGAGTAACCTGGAGTCACTGCTGTGATTTGCCAAATTGTTGATGGTTAGGCTCTTCAAGGTTCAGTGGATGAACATACAAACTTACATCTCACTACCACTGAGAGGGAGAGCAATGACTTAAAGTACCTGAAGTAGGGATCCAGGGAGGGGTCCAAACATAATGTTTCCAAAGCTGGGGTAGGGATAGGGCAGGTATCATTGATGCCCTGAGCAGCCAGGCTAAGTCTCTTCAGACCAGTGCAACACAGCTATGAAGTATGCTACTGCCTTTGACCCCTGAAGAAGTTTTGGGTTTAACAGAAATGTTCTTTATGTTATAATTTGTGCCTGCAGCTGGATGATGCAGTTAATGAATAAGCCGACAACCTATGTTTCCACGAGACTGGGGAGGGGCTTGTTTCAGAGTATTGTTTGTATTATTACTATTATCCCCAGTTTAAAGGTAGGTTGAAAGTGCACCTAATTGAAGCCTCTTCTCCCACCAGCTGGACATTTTATGCAACGAGGAGATCCTGGGCAAGGACCATACTCTCAAGTTCGTGGTTGTTACGAGGTGGAGATTCAAGGTGCGACTAGGTGGTTCTTTTGAATACCGAGTTTTCGATAGACTCCTGATCCTTACTTGCTGTGCATGTCTTTTATTTGCAGACATTGCTGTGGAGCAGCTGTCTTTCTGGATCCATCCAGCCAGCCAGGGTCTTTATCCCCACTCCACTCAATCCCCTGAGTCCAGGGGATCAGATGTGGTTGTTCCCACAGTTGAAACAAACTCTCAAACTTTTGGGTACCTTTCTGTGTCAGGAAACTGGTGTGGCAGTCCCTGTCCAGGTCTGGAAGGCAGCTCTTCTATCTCCAGCCATATTGTTCTAGCCATATTGTTGCCCAGGATGACCAGTAGTTGGGGCTAATCAGGGCAAGGGTTGGAAGTGTAAAAGACGACATAGGAGAGACTAGGGCTGGTGTAGTAGGTAGGAGGAACAAGGTCAGGTTCTGGCTGCATAGGCCCTGTTATGACCAGTGGGTCACCTGGGACCAATGACAATTACTCCTTGTCATCCAGAACTAAATTCAGTTGTGGCATTGCCAGTCCAGTTATGTGCCTGAGGTTTGAGCACACAGTACAGGCCCCTTGCACCTCCCTCAGCCACCTTTGTTTTTGTCTTGCAGAAGGCACCCCTCCTGCTACACTACAGACCCAAGATGGACTTGCTGTAAGCCCAGCCAGACTCAGCCCACACCCAGCACTCTACATGGCAAAATGTGCTGTGGAATGTTGCCTCTGGGTGCCATGCGGACCAGATTTCTGAATAGAGAATATTTATAACTTTTGTATGAGAGAATCCACTCCCAACAAGACACTACCAGCACGCGTTTACAGAGGATGAAAACACTTCGCAGTTTGCTCATCTCTGCTTCAGGTCCACAGGCCAGAGAAGAAGTGAAACATTAGCACGTTCCCACGCCACATCTGACACACAGCACCTCTGCTTGCTTTCCAGGTCTTGAGAATCTTGAGTACATTTATTTCAGTTTAGTTCCTGGACTAGGTTTCTTAATAAGCCTCAAAAATATCTGTACTTTTGTTTAGTCCTTTGTAAGTTATTGAGAGTCTTTTCATGGTAAATATTTATGTTGCTTTTAGCTTCCTAAAGACTTAAGAGATATATAAAATTTTAATTTAAAGTATACCCAAAGAGGCTTACAGGAATGCTATGATTTAGCCATGGTGTTTAATTTCCCACCATCTAGGGTACAACAGAAGCCTGTTCCCAAGGTTGAGTCTTATACTGTGCATCCTGGGATGGTCTGTGTTGACTGGGCAAGGCAAGAACCCTTCCATCACTCCCCACTGTCATGTGGCTGTAATCTGGCACCCCCAGTAAGGCAAACTAGAGGTTGTGTGGCCAATGTGGCACTGGCTTGTTGAAAAGTTCTTGGAAAGACCATCACTGAAGCTCCTGCCTTTTCCATTCTGTTTTCCTTCTGCTGGAAAAATGTAGTGGTGGCTGTGTTTGTCACTTATCAACTAGCACGTGCCGTCCAGTGGGGAGACTTTGTAAAGACACTTAGGAGGTAGCCTCTAGCCTCCATGTTCCTGGTAGTCGGTATTTCCAGGCTTGCTTTCCTGATCATGGGGTTAACGTGTTCTTTAGGTCTTTCTCATGAAAGGTAACTGAGCAACCTGCTCACTTGAGGAAACAACTCGCTTCAGCAGAAGTTGCTTTTTCAGTCATAGAGAGGGAATTCTTTGTTAACACACCTTTTTCACATACAACTTATTGTTTTGTTAGGTTAGAGAATGAATAAGACACTAGCATATCCAACTTCATCCCTCTTCAGGGGTCCTGTCCTGAGTCCTAGGGCCTCTCAGTCTGGGTCCCTCTTACCTCTCCCACCTCCGCCCTTCCAGGTCCAGTGAGAACTGTAGGACCCTGTAATCCCAGCAGTGCCTCTGCTCTTGGTGAACATGGAGGATCTTAGTGGATCCCCGAGGGTCAAGCTTTCTGAGTCTTCGCCTTAGCAACTGGAAGATTTTTCTTGGATTTGCTTTGACAGTTAGGACTGGGTTTATCAACACCCACTTTTTCTTCTACTTCCTCTTTCACATACACAGTGTCAGAAGCAGTGATTAGTGAGATTTAATGTTGGTAAGTAAGAAAAAACATCCAGATTAACTCAGTCTTTAATGTCTGACCTTCTAAAACAAAAGCAAGCTCTTTTTGTTTTGAGTTAACTAAAATTCACCTCTCTATGTAAGCCAGTTTGGATTATTCGGTTTCCTGAGTTTGCTGTTCATTCAAATCATTTATAGAGTTACTATACAAGGGTTTATGCGTAAATATTACCTTTCTACCTCAGAACACATGTGCTGCTGAAGCATTCTGCAAGACTGTGTTCTCACAATACAGTTACATTAGAATTTAGGTATTTTCCCATGTGGTGAAATTAAACAGTTGCAAACCTCCAAATTCAAGTAAAGTTAATTTACAGTTCAGATCAAACTTAGTATGGCTGTATAATCTCATGATATATATTTGTAACTTTGTAGCTACTTTTAGAGTTACTTGACTTTGCTATGGTGCTAAGTTGATAGATCTAAGTATTCAGTGAGGTGGACATTGCAATCCATGTCCTAGCTGGGCGCCACCGTCCCAACAGCCCTGCTTCTGTCACCACGTTAACCTGTTAAACCTCAGCAGCAAAATACCTATTTTTTTAAGATTCCATCACCCGCCTGTGTGCACTGCAGACGGTTTCCTGATGGTCTGCCCTTTGGTCTGCCCTGTAGCCTTACCTGCTCAGAGATGGAAGCTTCCGGGCGCCTTATTTCACTCCTGCCAAGCTCCATGTGACATCCAAGGCTGAATTTTATTTTTCCAGCATGAACACTAGGATCAGTTAGCAATTGGTCCTGTCAAGCTTTCTCAGCAGGCAGAGCTCCTGCGAAGTTGTTTTCATAGCTGCTGATGCTAGAAATTGGGTGCGGCCAGCCGGCAGCTCTGGGACCTGCCTCCCAGCACGTAGTCTCACTCAACACCGTTTTCACAAAAATAGAAAACTCAGATAGAATATATAATATTGAATTTAAGATTTGGGGGGTTAAAAAAAGAAAACTTAACTTTATAAAATTATTTATTCTATTTTAAGCCTTCTATCATATTTTCCCATCCAGTTGTTTGGTTTCCGTGGTCCAGCTTTATTTACAGGCATATAAGATAAAATTGTAAGATGTTTTGCAAGCTTCTTTTACTTTTTGTAGCCTTTTGGTTTATATGTTTTTATAGGGATTAAAAGGCATTTTTATGCTTTTGTGCAATAGGTTCCAACATGCGTTTATTAGTGTTTGAATTGTGATCTAGCATCTACTAAATTGAAAGGGAATATAGGTGGAATTTCAAAATCTGTGCGTTCAGCTATTTGGTTTTGCCTTTTTCACTATTATTATAAGAATGCTGTTACCGGGATTGTGTGCTTGCAAGAGTGTGTGTGTGTGTGTGTGTGTGTGTGTATGTGTGTGTGTGTGTGTGTGTGTGTGTACTTTCTATCAATATTAAAAGATAAGCAGCATGGCAGGAAGTGATGAAGTTAGCACCATCTTAGGCTTGCATCTCTGTGGGTGCACCCAAGTCCTTGAGCTAAGTCTGTGACTGGGCCACCCTGGGTTGAGGTTTCCCTGTCCCTCCACTGGCCTGCCCTCCTGACGCCTGCCCTGGCCAGTCTTGGAGGCTGGTGGGTTTTGTTTCTAAGGACATACAGGGTGGTGTATCTCAGTGTTCTGAAGCGTATCATTCTAATGGTACATTTAAATGTTCCAGTAATGAGCCTGCTGAGTTCTACTTTTGTGTATGGATATGTTCCTAAAACATTGAAAGTAAATTGAGTGCAGATAGTGAAATCTTCCCCCCACATACACACACACACACACACACACACACACACACACGCACGCACGCACGCACGCACGCACGCACACACACACACACACACACACACACACACACGTATCTGTTTCCTCAGGAAATCATTTAAGCCCCAACACATCACATGTGACCTTAACATGAAAACAAAAGTTTTCTCTGCCTTGATATTAAATACACCAAGTAAATAAACTGAGATGCGTAGATTAGGAAATCATTTAATTGTACCACAGTCTGCATACCTTGCATTCCTGCAGGCAGGGATTAGACCATCA
>NW_022196905.1:101373511-101373777 GCF_008632895.1 Mastomys coucha
CTTAATGTTTTGATTTTATGATAGTGAAGCTTGTATTCAGTGTTTTGCCAATTAATATTATATGCTTGTAATAAAAGCAGAAGAAAAACTTAACCAAAATCTCCCAGTCTGGCAATGTTTTACCTAAAGTATTTGTAAGAGTTTGACAGATAATGTGTTACAGAACATGATCAGCCCTCTCCATCCTTCAGGCTCAGCTATCCAGGGATAGAAAATATCCAGGAAAACAAACCAAACAAACAAACCAAAAAAAAAAAAAAAAAAAA
>NW_022196905.1:101373793-101377363 GCF_008632895.1 Mastomys coucha
AAAAAAAAAAAAAAAAAAAAAGTTCATCCAGACAGATTTTTTTTTCTGTTCTTTTTGTTTGTTTGTTTGTTTGTTTTTTGAGATAGGTTTTCTCTGTATAGCTCTGGCTGTCCTGGAACTCACTCTGTAGACCAGGCTGGCCTCGAACTTAGAAATCCACCTTCCTCTGCCTCCCAAGTGCTGGGATTAAAGGCGTGCGCCACCACTGCCAGGCTTTTTTCTGTCCTTATTCCCTAATTATAGTATAACAATTGCTTATATAGCATTTGCTTTCTTTTGTTTGGTTTTGGTTTTTGAAATTGGGTCTCTGTGTAGTCTTGGCTGTCCTGGAACTCACTTTGTAGACCAGATGAGCCTCAAACTCTAGATCTGCCTAACTCTGCCTCCCAAGTGCTGGGATTAAAGATGTCTGCCACCATGCTTGGCCACAATGTATAATTTACTATAAGTCTTCTAGAGATGATTTCAAGGATTCAGGAAGGGTATACTATAAAAAAAAATTGCTGTCTTATCAAAGGTACTTAAGCATCTTCAGATTCTGACCTCATGGACACCAAGGAGCCTCTGCATATATTCAGAACTGCTCTAGTTGCTCTCCATTGAGTCAAGCCTCACTTGCCCACTGTACCACAGTAATACAGCACAGGAGGCTGCTATCTGTTCATCTAGTGTGCCCCTGGGTTTTGTAGCTGTCTTCAGACATACCAGAAGATGGCATCAGATCCAATTAACAGATATGATTGCTGGGGCTTGAACTCAGGACCTCTGGAAGTCAGTGCTCTTAATCCCTGAGCTATCTATCTTTCCAGCCCTATACATCACTTCTAAAGTGTTACTCTTGACCCAACATGGGGTACCAGAGTTTGGCAGAAACAGAAATGAAATAACAAGTGATTTATATGTTCCCAGAGGAAGTGCTCTTTGGTCTGAAGGTGTGTGTGACGATGATGGCAAGGAGCCTGCTGATCCCTATTGGTAGGCTACAGAAATGATGACTTCTTCTAAAGCACTGGTCAGACTTAAAAGTTTCTAAAGTTGGAATGCAATAAGTTAGTGACCAGATTAGGTTTTGATGGCCTTAACTGACTATTTCTGTATGTTGTGTGTATGCCAAAGGAAGATGTTGAATGTCCTACTCTCACTCTGCAGCTTACCCTGGAGACAGGTCTGTCGCTGAATCTGGAGCTAGACAGTGGCCGGCAAGCTCTGTGGTCTTCCTGCCTCCTTCCTCATTCCTGGAATTATACACATGCATAACCACATCTGGCTTCTTATGTGGGTTCTGGGGACTTGAATTCAGGTGCTGGTATTTGCACAAGTGTGCCACTGCCTCAGCTCCTAAGTTATTTAACTTTCTTGTCTTGTTTTTGGCAAGTCATTACAGATGTCAAGATGTAGCTGCACTGTAGTGGGGTAACTCTCTTAGTTACTTTGCTCTTACCATGACAAAATACCATGACCATCACAACCTATAGAATAAAAGCATTTAATTTGGGGCTCATAAAGGGTAGTGGAGCCCATGACTCTCATGGTGGGGAGCATGGTAGCAGGCAGGTAGGCATGGTACCAAAGCAGTAGCAGAGAACTTACATGATTGGATAATAACCAGGAGGCACAGAGGGAACTAACTGGGAATGGCACCCTAAGGACACACCTCCTCCAACAAGGCCACCCCTGTAATTTTTTTCTAAATAGCTCCACCAGCTACAGAACAAGCCTTCAAGTATATGAGTGGGCCTGTGGGGTCCATTCTCATTCAAACCACCACAGTTGCAAACACAAATCTTCAGATCCAAATTGGTTGCAGCCATCCACTTTCCAGGTGAGATCAGTGGGCAGCAGGATATGAGATTTCTGCTATTTGAGACTAAAGCTGTAGCGCAAGACAGTTCCTTCAGGAACATAGTGTCTGTCCCTCCAAAGGCTCCTCAGCTGCTACATCAAGCTTCCTAAGGTCCCTCTACCATGGTAGGCGACACTGTTTCTTCAGTGCCTTTCTGTGTGCTCCACATGATATTAAAGAGTCAGATGTGGTCTTATGAAAGTCAAATGTGACCACCCCAACACACAGCAGGCAGTGAAAACAGGTGTTGCTTTTCAGAAGCTGTTGCATGACACTATTTCTGGGAAGATACATCTATTTACTCCACATACGGAGCCAATGACAGACCAAAGTATAGATGTTACCAAAGTCCAACTTGGTGAACTAGTGTTTTATTGGTGTTACAAGAATATGGGTAAAGGATTATTTGCAGGAAGCCAAAATTATTCAGCTGCTTCACCAAAAGTCCACACAGCATGGGTATAGTTTATAAAAACAGGAAACCTGGAGCACACTGAACAGCCTGCAGGCCTCTCAATAGGTTGAGTGTGTGATCCTCATAGCTCTGCTGGTCTGAACCTTTTCCAGGCAGATCAACTACTCTCTTCTTTCAGGCTTATTTTGTCTTTGCTTCTTCCATGAAGTTAAGCTGATCTGAGAAACCAGTCTTTACCGTTTAAATACTCTTGAGGAGGAGGGAGCCTAGCAAATCTGATCAGTTTCATGGACTTCCTGAAACAATTTTGAGTTGCTTACTTCCTGGCTTAAAGGAGCTTCCCTGAAGGATGGAGTGTTTCGCCTCTCCTTACAACATCCTGTATCACTTTGTAAACTTCCTGTCCTAAAAGAGCCTGCTGTGCCACTTCTTTTAAACCCCATGTCTTAAGTTTCCCTCCAAGATGGAAGGTTTTTGTTTTGTTTTGTTTTGTTTCGAGACAGAGTTCCACTGTATAGCCCCGGCTGTCCTGGAACTCACTCTGTAGACCAGGCTGGCCTTGAACTCAGAAATCTGCCTGCCTCTGCCTCCCATGTGCTGGGATTAAAGGTGTACACCACCACTGCCTAGCAAGATGGAAGGTTTTAACCTTGGAGGAAAGAAACTGCTACACAGCAGAGACACACATTTCACATAAAGACCCAAGAAAAGTTACTGATCTGCAAGATGGAGGTCTTCATCTACTGGTTCTGAAGGCTAACAACTTAGACCACATTTTTCAGCTTGGCCAGTGTTAGGAAGATGGCTCCTCAGCAACTAGCAAACGTTCCTTTTAGAATGTGTAGCTGTAAATGTGAACAATGGTATTCTTGTATGAAGAACATATGAAGGAAGGAGTGAAACAGGAGACTGAAGGTAGGAGGACAATGAGTTCATGGACAGCCCAGGCTACACAATAAGAGTTGGAGGGGATTGCAGGGCCCAGCCTCTCCCACTCTAGTTGCTTCCAGGTTGAGCAGCTCTGCTCCAACACATGTTCCTACCATTTTGCACTGTTTCACAAGTCCTAAAATTGACATGGGCTGGAACCTCCTTGCTATTGTGCATCTACGAAACAGATGGCCCGGGAAGTGGGTAGAGTGGGGGTGCCTACTGGAAAACTTCCTTCATCAACCCCCTCCCCACTTAATACTGGCATTTCCTCTTAAGTTGATCGCTGCGGACCGGGGTTTCTCACGGGGGTCCCCTGTTCCGCGGGACAAGGGATTCTGGCCAGGTGGGCACGGGATTCAGCTTTGACAAACAGACTACA
>NW_022196905.1:101377900-101387824 GCF_008632895.1 Mastomys coucha
GTTTGGGGTGCCAGGCAACAATGTGGAGGCAGGAGACTGACTTTCCTTGAAGTTTTCGCCTCAAATACCGCCATCACGCAAGTGTGCGTGACAGTTGATCTCAGGAAGCAGCCCAGCCTCCTTATGGCTTAAAAGAATACATGGACTTTCAGTCAGGATTGCAGTAAATTTACAGTTCACAGTTTCTGAAATGCCCCCAAGAAGAAAGAAGTTGTTTCTGTGCATTCTCTTGAGGTTTTCCTGAAGTTTTGTCTGCTCCTTGGGGCAGAAACTGTGGCTCATGCTTTTGTTGTGTGTATATATGTAGAAAAATCCACTGATTTCATGCTGAATCTGGCAGGCATTTTCTGGGTTTTCATGCGGGGTTATATCATCTGAAACCTCTAAACCCTGGCTGAAGAGCAAGAGTGAGCAGGACAGCAAGCAGGTTATGGAGTCCCAGAGTTCATGAGAACTTTGTAAGATCTTATTTTAAGCATGATTCAGATTGTAGTGTTTTGATAAATACTATTTGCCAGGTTGAGAACTTCTCTCCTGTACTGCTTATAAAAAAGTCTAATCAGAAATTTATACTATTTATTAAGTAAAAAAACAAGAATTAAGAGTTTTGCTTTGCTTTGATTTTTTTTTTTGTTTGTTTTTTTGTTTTTTTCGAGACATGGTTTCTCTGTACAGTCCTGGCTGTCTTGGAACTCACTCTGTAGACCAGGCTGGCCTCGAACTCAGAAATCCGCCTGCCTCTACCTCCCAAGTGCTGGGATTAAAGGTGTGTGCCACCACCGCCGGGCTGATTTGAAGATTTAACATGTACAGATTTACATAAACTTCATTCTAATCAAGGCAGTGAGTACCTTAAGAAATTCTTTAATGTAAATCCGCTGTTGTAGCTGGACTTTGGCTACTTTGTGGTTTTTCTTTCTTCTACCCTTTCAACTCACTAACACTAGGTAGGAGAGAAAAAAGGATAAAGGGGGCAACTATATCATTAAACTACTTCCTGCTGATTAGGGGCATGCCTTGGGGTAAGTTTGCAGTCAGCATATCTAATTTCTTTTGTCTCTTCACACATGACTACTTGACAAACTGCAGCCAAGAGCATCCAGTCACCAACTGGCCAACCAATCAGCAGCTCCTCTCTGGGCATTTACATATCCTCTGAAAAATCAGAAATCCATACATCACACACTGGAAGAAACTACCCGCAGCTGGCAAAATCACACCCCTGCTAGAGCACAAGGCAAGTCATAGCCGCTCTGGACAGTCTGAAGCAGCCCCATATCCCACACCCGAGATTAAAACAAAAACACATTCTTAGAACAGTTCTGTGTTTCTAAAGAAACCAAAGTTCTCACTGCACACTATTATCACATCCTAGGTTATATTGTTGAGAATGTCATTAATAGAATTATCCATATATAACCTTCACAATTGTATTCATTCACTCCACTGAGTATCTTTGAGATTCATCCTGTTGATTGTTTCAATACTCCTTATTTAAATACTGAATATTATTTCCCTGTGTGAACACAACAGTTTACTTGTAACCTGGTGATACATTTTATTTCAGTCGTTTTAATTTTTTTTTAGGTTTATCTTATATGTATGAGTGCTTTATTTGCATGTGTATGAGGTGCCCACAGAGGCCAGAAGAAGGCAGTGGATGCCCCTACAAGTGGAGTTACAGACCATTGTGAGCTACCATATGGTTACTGAGAACTGAGCCTGGGTCCTCTGAAAGAGCAGCCAGTATTCTTAACCACTGAGCCATCTCTCCAGCTTCCAGAGCATCATTTTTGCCCATTTATCATATGGCTACGTCTAGTGTTGTAATGTCTGCATATCCCTCCCACCTTTGAGTTACTTTTTGGGGTTGGGGGAAGTCGAGACTGGGTTTCACTAGGGTTAGAGTTAAGAGCCCTGGCTGTCCTAGAACTCACTTTATAGACCAGGCTGGCCTTGAACTCAGAGATCTGCCTGCCTCTGCCTCCCAAGTCCTTGGATTAAAGGCCTGTGCCACGACTACCCGGTGAGTTACTTGTTTTCTTAACTACTGAGTTGTAAGAAATATTTGCATTTTCTGAGGCCAGTTGGGTAAGTGATTTGCTAATAATATTTTGTCCTCATCTCTACTTGTCTTTCCCCCACTCTTTGACTTTTCTAATAGATCCTTCTCAAATAAAGTCACATTTATAAGAACATTTCTTGGATTCCTCTGTTTTTTGTTTGTTTGTTTGTTTGTTTGTTTTTTAATGTCATATCTAAGATCCTTGCCAAATGCCAACTCACAAAAGTATCTGTTTTGGGGCTGGTGAGATGGCTCAGTGGGTAAGAGCACCGACTGCTCTTCCAAAGTTCAAATCCTAGCAACCATATAGTGGCTCACAGCCATCCGTGATGAGATCTGATACCCTCTTCTGGTGTGTCTGAAGACAGCTACAGTGAATTACACAGGAGCAAGCGGGGCCTGAGCAGAAGTCCTGAGTTCAATTCCCAGCAGCCACATGATGACTCACGGCCATCTATATGTAGTACAGCTACAGTGTAGTCATTCAGGTAAAATAAATAAATCAAAAAAAATTTCATTTAAAAAACTATCTGTTTTATTCCAAATATAGCTTTATACATACTATTACATTTTTACTTAGTGGTGTAAAGTGTGAGGTCAGGGTTGGGTGTCCTGTCTGGACACAGTTGTTGAAAGACTGTCCTTCCTCACTAGTTACTTTGTATTGCTGTGAAAGCCAAGAGGCCTTGTGTGCACAAGTCTGTTTCTGGACTCTTATCTCTGGCTTGCCTGTCCCTTGCTTACTGCTTACTGTCTTAGTGGTTGTTGCTCTAGAAGTGTTACTGAAAAATGTGAGTCTTCCAGCACCATTAAGCTGCATTCTCAATCTTTTAATCATCATCATCATTAATTATTGTGTATGAGAGAGAATACAGTGTATATTAGTTAGAAAGCTACTTGCAGGAGTCAGTTCTCTGTTATGTGAGTTCAGGGGATCAAATTCCAATCATTGGGGTTAATGGCAAGTGCGTTCTTTGTTCTAAACTTAGGAGGAAAACATTCTGCTTAATTATTACATGGTCATAGTTCATATGGCTGCACACTATAAATCACCTATGGGAAGGACAGATAGCTCAGTGTTTAAAATCACTTTTTGCTCTTGCAGAGTTCTGGAGTTCAATTCCTAACACTCACATTGGGTGACTTACAATTGCCTGTAACTGGCTCCTAGGGATACAATGTTCTCTCTGTGGGTCTACACATAGACACACACACACACACACACAAATATATATATAAAATAACTTTGAAAATCAGTTTTAGTATATCATTTTTAAAATTTAAAATGTAAATTCTTAAATTTACAGGAAGCGAACAATTGGAAATAATTTAAAATTACAAATATAATATCAAGGCAGGTGAGCTGACTCAGCTTAGTAAAGGTGGTCACTTGCTACCAACCCTGACCACCTGAGCTCCACAAAGTGAAAGAAAAGCAATGACTTCTACATGCTCTGGCCTCCATATATAGTGTGGTACACGCACCCCCATGTACATACATATATCACACACAATCAATAAAGACAAATGGTTTTTTAAAGCCCAAAGTATATTAGCAGTGAAGGGATGCATAGACGCATCTTGCAAAATGTTTACAAGCTCCGCGCAAGGAAAAGTATAAAGCCTTGATGAAAGGAGTAAAGGAGCTAAGTAGGGTACAGCTGCTCTGTGTTGATGGATAGGAAAACCCAATATTGTCAGGATGTTCTTTCCAACTCGTTCTACAACGTTAGCAAATCCCAAACAATCCCAGCAAGTTTGATAGTAAATACTGTGATGGTGCTAATTTCCAACTTCATAGAATCTGACATCTGGTACGTCTCAGCAGGTCCATATATCCAAAAATGAGCCTAACCTGGGCTATTGAATTATTTCTGATGATTAGATGAAAGCCAGCACTCCTCGGGAACCCCTGCTAGCTGCTCGTCCTCCCTGGGAGTTGCAGGTGTCCACCTCCCACTCTCAGTGCTCTCTCAGTATGCTTTCTCTCTACTGTCACCACTATTCTCTGCCCTCCTATTTCCAGTATCTGGCCATGTCCAGTCTGCTTCCTTTTTTCTCTGATTTGGACTCTTCCAGATACCTCTGGATATTTTCTCTTTCTTTCCCCTAATGGAGCTGTCATGGCAGCAGTTTCTTCATTGTGGCCCCTTACAGAGTCATTTAGGAGACAACCCTTCAGGCATACCTGGGAGGGTTTATTGAGCCTCTGGTTAGGTTAATTGTAGTGAGGAGAGTCATCTTTAAAAGTGAACAGCACTAGTCACTAGGTAGGGGTCCTGGAGTAAATCAAAAGAAGAAAACCAGCAGAGTACAAGTTGTCATCATTCTCTGCTTCCTGGTGGTGGATGTGATATGACCAGCTGCTTCAGGCTGTGGACACATTGACTCCCCCATCATGATATCCTGTGCTTATGAACTGTGAGCCAGAATAAACCCATTCTTCCATAAGTTACTTTTATCAGGATATTTTTTCACAGTAATGAGAAACTAAGTCATGCCAAACTATCTGGGACTTATAGGCAAAGCCAAAAGATGTAGAATAAAAAACTAAAGGAAGAACAACCTTGACTCCAGTATACCGCTGGGATTCAAATCTGGGACAAACTCAGCACAGCCCTCCCATCTCTACAGTTAGATCAAAATAAAACATTTTCTCTCATCTGAAACACAACATGATATAACCACTGGATAATAACATAAGAGATTAAAAATCTAGGTGTTCTTGAGTTGCTTCCTGGGAACCATGAGAGGAGCAGCTTCTGCCTTATGCTTTTGCCTCCATGGTGTTCAACCTCATCTCAAGCCAAGAGTAATGGATCCAGATGTAGCATCCATTGGTTGAATTGGGCTGAAATTTCTGAAACCATGAGCCAAATTAAATGCTCCTGTATTTAATCTATTTCCCTCAGGTACTTTTCACATCAATGAAGGTCTCAAATAGGACTAAACTTATTTAAAACTTTTAAAATTATTAAAAACTTGTATTTATGTAGGACCCTGAATAAGTTTTATAGGATTTTTTTTATAGTTATAGTAATCTAGAAACAGCCAAAATATTCTTACAGAGTGTATGGCTAAAAACACTGCAGTCCATCAAATAATAGAATATTATTCAGTAAGAAAAAGAAATGTAGTGCTGGAGAGATAGCTTGTGTTTAAGAACACTCCCTGTTCTTTCAGAGGAACCAAGTTCAGTTCCTATAAACCCAGGTCCAGGGAATCCAAGGCCTTCTGGCCTCCACAAGCATTCACACACACGGCATACACACATACACAGATGGGGGGGTGGGAGGAGAGAAAGAGAGCCTGAATGCATATTACTAGCTAAAAGAAGCCAATCTGAAAGGCTATATACATGATTCCAACTTTATGATGGATGTTGATGATTCCAAGTATGTTGATAGCTTATAAAGATGGGGGTACATAGATGGTTGCCAGGGCCTTGAGAAAAGAGGGATAAACAGGAAAGCACATGCACAGGCTTTGGGGCAATGAACTACTCTGTTACTCTCTGAATGCACAGACTAATACAAAAGGAAATCCTGTGTAAATTAAGGACTTGCATTAGTCAATCTCCTAACTGGCTCATTGTAAGTAGTGGAAGAAACCTTGAGTGTATTATTGACATGAGCATCAGCCATAACAAGGGCCAAAGCCTTGGGCCCATGAGAAATTAGCAAAGCTCTTCCCCATATCTGGTTGGGCTCAAAATTGGCCAAGACTTGACAATTGGCAATAATTGGCAATTATTGATCACTAGCAACTGCAGCTTCCTCTTCCTAGATGTTTGCAGCCTGAGATTGCCTACAGAGAATCCTAACAAGATTAGCTAAACCCTCTCTCAGTACTGTACATAACAAGCACAGGCAGGTGCTCAGATAAGACTCCACTAGCGCATACACAGCCCTCCTTACCCAGATTTTCTGTACAAGTTTGTCTGTCTTGTCTGTCTGTCTGTCTGCCTGCCTGCCCTTTCTTTATTCTTTCTGCCAGAGTCAGATTTCCAGAAAGAATGTGGGTTTCTGATTTTAGTTTTGGTTTGGTTTGTGTTTGTTGTTGATCTGTCTTCCTATACAGATCAGTTTGGCCTTAAACTTACGACAGTTCTCCAGCCCCTGGTTCCCAAGTGCTGGCATTCACAGCCTATACCACTATGCTCAGCACTTGGGTAAGTTTTGAAGATCCATAAGGAGTCAGAATGGGAGCAACACTCCAGCTTAAGTTCGTATGTCCAAGTAACCCTTTGCCAATATTTTGGGCTCATCACTTCCTCCTGTTCCAAAATAGCTAATCTATATGCAGAAATTCTGGCAGCTTCAAATACATGTGCCCTGAGGTTTCATTTGACATCTCTATCACCCAGCCCTCAGTTCAAGTTGTGATTCCTGTTGCCATCACAGAGCTCTTGTCACCTTTACACAAACTTGCTGCTGAAATTCTTGTCTCCTAGCTCTCCTGATTTTGACTCCTCCAGGTGCTCATCACTTGGCAGTTGGCCACCGTTAGCTCTTGTGGTCCCCTCCTGATCAGATTTGTGCAACGTGGAGCCCCAAGGCTGCAGTTACAGACACTAAAGTCTCCTCTAGGCCATAGATTTATTTATCCCTTCCCCAATTCTTCATTGTATTTGTATTGTGAATTGTATTGCGAACTTAGCACCTTCAAAGCTATGCCATGAGTCTATCAAAGGGCCAGATACAAAGTGGCCTGCAATGAGCGACTTGTACAGCAGCCAGAACACACTCAAGCAAGTCCAACCTCTCAATTCTGACTCATTTTCTGCTCCAAAGCGGTAAAATTTTACCTTTTTATTTGTAATTTTTATATGTATATGAGTGTTTGCCTACATATATGTATATGTATCACATATGTACCTGGTGCTCACAGAGGTCAGAAAAAGGTATTAAATTTCCTGAAACTGGACTCAGATAGTTGTGAGCCCCCATGTGGGTGCTGGGAACCAAACTCAGGTCCTGTGCAGGAGCAACAAGTGTGCTTAACCACTAATCCATCTCTGCAGCCACACACATAAATTTACTTTTTAAAGCCCTTGGGTAACATTTATGCTGACATCAAAGCTTTCAGCCTAGAAACTGACCAAAACGCTGAACGCTCCTTATGAAAATACCAGGTATGTCCCATGGATTTTCCACACCAGGATTCTGGACAGAGAATCTGACACCTCCATTTACTTTTGAGTTTTCTAACATTAGATTTTTTTTCCTGTAATTTCAAGGTGCTGGGAAAAAGAACTAACAGCAGAAGCCATATGTGAAAATAAGATGGGTGTTGTAGGAGCCTTGACAAATTAGTGAAGAACCCAGTCCTCTTCTGTTTGTCTGAAAAGTCAGTCAGGTTATGTCCACCCAGTTAAAGCTCTCTCTCTGTACACCATTCTGTGGATTAACACCTACAACAACAGCTGCCTGGTGGGAGGTGTCAAATCCTAAACGGGTGTCTAAATACATCACTAGGGAAGGAGCTCCTATTGTTAGGAGACCTGAACACTTTCCTGATGCCCTCCAACAATAGGTAAGCCTGGGGTAGGTAGGACTGCTGTGGATACCATAGTAGGATCTTAAGGGACAAAAGGCCTGCTTCCCTGAGGCCTGCAAAGAAATCTGCACTTCTCTACTACCTGCATCTCCAGTTATTCAGACCCTAGTTGCAATTAGTGAGCTCGAAGCACAAAGCCTAGGTCCAAAGCCCAGTGGACAGAAAGGGACTGCAGTGTATCACGTCTCTCAGCAGAGGCTCAGAGTAATCACCATGGTAACTAGAACTTTGAGTTTTACTGTATTAATGTCTTTTGTTATGTTCTGTTTCTCCAACCACTTTTCTCCATGTTTACACTTGACAACTACCTGCATGCTTGTTTCTCTGGCTGCCTTGTTTAGTTTTTCCATTTTGTTTCATTCGGAATGAAGTTACTACTTGTACTGTTTCAATTCTTCTCAAACAAAACAAAACAGAACACCTGTCTCCCTGCAGCCATTTCTACCTGTCCTTCTGGAAGGAGAGAAATTCAGGAAGGAGAGCTGCCCCAACTGAGTCACTGTCCAGGGCACAGGCCTTCTGTGGGAGGGTGTTAAGCTTCATGCTTGGACCCCGATGAAGGGCAAGTAGAGCAGGTCTGGCTCACTCTCCTGGCCATGGGCCTTCACCGAGTTTTGGCACCCAACTGATTGAAGCACAGCCAAACAGCCTTCTCCATTCATCTACCACACCCTTCTCAAATATTAGGGTGCTTTAATATTTGAGTATTAATATTACTGCAGTGCTGGGCCCTTCCCCAGTTCTGTTCTCCAGAATCTTTGGTTCACACCCTCAAAGAGGGTATGGGGGCCACCCAGAGAGCACATGGTCGTACATATCATACCAACCAACCCAGAGCTAGCACAGCTTGTTAGCACCTAGCTTCTCCTCAGCCTGGCCTGACTCAGGTCACATTAGGTGAGGCCAAAAGCAACAGAGTTCAGAGGGTTGAAAGATGGATTCCTGGGGTTCAGAGGGACCTCACCTGCACAACTCTTACTGGTCTTCTGAAATATCCAGCATTACTTGCTACTCCCGTTGGTTCTCTTGCACCTCATTTTACCTGGTCTTTGTTCAAAGTCACCGTAGGGAAGGGGGAAGGGAACAGTCCCTGCCAGCAGAGAGCCTTAGTTTATGGCAAGTATAGCAGGAACCCTAGGGAAAGCAAAGTTGGTTGGTACAGGACCCGGTCGAGTAAACATCTCCCCCGGCTTTTCTGCCTCTGACCCCCACTTCCAGTACTACTCCCGTTTATGAGGAGTTGAGACAAGGACAGGTTGGTCAGTATCTCAGTTGTAACAGCTAAAGGACAAGACCTACCTCACACCTGTAAAGGGTCAGACTGAGACACATTTAATTTGGTTTAGGAAAGAGAGAAAGCTCTGTTCATGGCCTCTAGGGACCTCTAGTGACCACTTAGCCCATGCTGTTGGGGAAGGGGGAGATAGGAACACCTCCTGAAGAAGAGGTGAGGTTAGAGAAGGGGTAAGGAGGCAGGCCAATTGGGGGATGGGTGGGGGCGGTGTCGGTAAGGGGCGGGACTGGAAAGAACAGGGGCCACTCCCCACGAGAGTAGAGGAGGTCTGCCGGGGTTTTCTAGGCAATTACGTCTTTCTAGCTTTGATTGGGCAGAATCTGCATGCGATAATCATGGGGGGAGGGGGGCAGTGGCGCTCGGTGATTGGCTCAGACCTCTTCAGCGATTCCCACACAATATCCTGAGTCCACTCTTTGCACCATGCACCCTTTCATCTGTAGCAGGTTTTAACTGGGCTTGATCACGGGTACACCTCATCCGCACCCGTCTCCCTGCCGCCCTTTCTTCCCAGCCCACCTTTAAAACTGATCTGAAGTCGACTGAAGACCTGAGAGCAGCCAGTGTTCAAAATGTGTGGACAGGTGGCCCAGCCCCAGGGGTCCTTGGCCCTGCTGGGTATGTCGTGGACAGCAGGATTTGTCTAGCTGAGGATTAGCAGGGATAGACAAAATGGTCCTTAATTGCTGGTCTTTTTAGTTGTTCGGGAATGCCTCCATGGTTAGGTGGCTTGTGATTCAGAACAGCTCTGTTTCTCTGTGCAGGTCTTAGCGAGTGGGGCACAGATCAGAGCCTGACTACGGGGCTGGCCGCCTGCTGACACCGGGGAGAAGCTGTAGCCAGAGACTGGAAAGCTGCCGAAATGTTCAGGATATGCCAACATCCAAAAGGTTGAGAGACCTCCAGTGTTTGGAGCTAGGCTGGCAGATGGGGGCTTTGTAGGAACATCGTGCCCTGGCCCTGGTATCTGTCCCTCAGCTTGGAATACCCATACCGTGTACAGAGA
>NW_022196905.1:101387947-101403587 GCF_008632895.1 Mastomys coucha
GGGGAAGGAAGGGGGAGAAGGGGGGGAGGGAGTAGAAGAGGGGAGGGGGAGAGGAGGGAGGGGGGAGAAGGAGGAGCAGAGGGAGGAGAGGGAGAGGGAGAGGGAGAGGGAGAGGGAGAAGTGGGAAGGAGGGAAAGAATATGCCCACATGGCTCCTGCTTCCTATCTTCTTGGTTTATGTGTCACTCCCTCTGACAGTCACCATACCGCTTATGAGTATCAGTTCCTGATCATGCCGCAAAGTATCCATTTTCCTCCAAAGGGGTCACCAGTTACAGTAAGTATTTAACACTTCTCCCATCATATATGCACATGCACATACACAGAACTTCAAGAGAAGGAACCTTAATTATTCCAGGCCCTAGACTACACTATAACATAATTCACCAGGATCTGACCCATCAATCCTTGGGTGGCAGACTGATAAGTTCTCCAGCAGCTAAAGCATTCAGGTCATTGTTTAAGTTCAAAAGGAATGCAGACTGGGCTGTGAGGTAGGATATCGGATGACAGATGGGTAGACTAATGGGTGTCCTTGTATGAGCATCCATGCTGGATGACAGCATGTAGCAAAGCTCCAGAGAGGCTAGACTCAGAGATTTGGGTCTTAGGTACACCTCCAGGAAAAAGAAGTAGCTGGCACACCAGCAAGTGAGATGGTACCCGGGTCATTTGGTGGTGCCTGGAAGTAGGTGTACAGAGGCAGGGGCAAGGGCATTCCCCAAGACAGTGAGAGGGACACGGGAGACACTGCTGTACTCGGAGGAAAGTGTGACCCTCTAAATCATACCCACTCAGCCCTGCATTCCCAGTAAGAGTGAGATATATGTTGCCTTTCTGCTCAGACTGGCAGGTTTTGCTGGATAGTCCATGTGTAGGGAAAGTCATAGGACTTCCCACCATTGCTATCTCCTACACAAGAGTTGTTCAAAAAGGGAGACAAACAAAGGCTCTTTTAGGACAAATATGGCCACAGCACCTTGGGCTGGGCTGAGCATGAGGCAAAATGGGATTGCAGACCTAAGGAATTAGGTAGGGACTGACAATGTGCCAGGGGAGAGAGCTGGCAAGTCCTGTGGTCACATCTTCCCTAGTCAGCAGAGTTGGCAGCCATCCTAGTAGGTGTACTAGTGTTACAGGGAATCAGGACAGCCCTTGGGCTAGGCAGGGGAACATGGTTGTGGAATTCCTGGTGGGCCCAGGCCTGGGAAGCAGTACAGTCTGGATTCACCAGAGCTTTGAACTATGAGGAAGAAAGTTTATATGTCCTGGAGGCTCCCCCTGGGCACTGGGGTCCTGAAGGGATCTTTGCCCTTCAGAGAATAAGGTGAGAGGTGTTTGTCCTCAGTATAAGGGACAGCACCCCCTCCCACATCCAGGTGGAATGGTAGTCTTGGAAGGAACAGCTACACGATGTGAAATCACTGTTTATTGGCTGTGATTCCCTCAGAGAGAAAATGTGAGGTCTCTGACATGCAGGAGGTGCAGGCACGAGGACAGACAGACAGGTAATACATGGGCTAATCTAAGCTCAGCGCCCGGTGCCCCATGCGCTAGGAACAGGATACAGGACTGACTCAAGAGAGGGCCATCTGCTTAGAGCTGGCTTCTCAATTCATGAAAACCAGCCAGAGGTGCAGAGAGTGGCCCAGGTGAGCAAGGTACTGTGGGCCGAGCATGCTTCATCTCTTTGGGCAGAGGGCATTCTGATTAGTATTGCAGTCTAATTGTTATGGCTTCTCTAAAGAGCTATGTAAGGTCATGAAGGTCAATGCTAAGCCACATACCTGGCCCAAAACTCATGGACACATAATTCAGTTATAATGTGGACAGGAAGGGTCGGGAAGACCAGGCTGGCCTGTCTGTCAAGATAAAACTTACCAAATACAGACCTCATTTACCTGAGATTCAACATATTATGATGTAAATTAAACAAATATGAAGAACAATGGCTGCTGGCTGGGCAAAGGGGAGTAGCTAGGTCATACTGTCCCTGGGCCACACACAGAACCACAGCCAAGCCCAGGAGCTTTCCTTTACCGACCACTGTCAGCCCTTCAGAGGAGGAATAGTGGAGAGGGTGGGACACTTGATTATGTGGCCCTCTATCTGCTCTGCCCATGGATCACCAGAACCCAGGGCTTTTAGGAAGTTGGGCATTTGGAAGGTAGATGTCCAGAGGTAAAGCCAGGAATTTCCTAGGAGACTGCCTGCCCACATGAAGAGGACAGGAGGCCACCAGGGAGAGGTGGGATCAGGGAAAGATGGGACTCTGGAAAGTGCATTACAGACGATGTCAAGGGACTCCAAGTGTGTCTGAGACCACCCACTCCAAATCTATTGCTGTGTTTCCTCTGGCTGTGGAATTCTTAAGCCAAACCTTGCAGGGCAACAGAGAAAGGGACAGCTGGACAAAATATGCAAGGGCTGCTGGGGAAGACTAGGGCTCACAGACAGGAAGACAGAGTGAATGGTCCAGCAGGTCCAACAAGTCCAGAAACTGGGGCAATGGACTCAGGGAAGGGCTGGGGCCCCCAAGCACCCACTGCTCATTCCCCAAGTCCCACCCCACTATGGCTGTGCTCCTGAGTTTAGGCCCTGACTGGTGGCCACCCATCCAGGGGTGGTCAGGGCTGGCCCTCGAGGCCTGACCTTGGGCAGGCTCTGTGGGAATGGTGAACTTAAGATTAGTAAGGAGGGGTCCAACCACCCAAAGGCAAGGATGCACACACAGCACAGGGGGCCTGAGGGTCACACCCTTACCTGGTAGGGTCAGTGATGGCAGTACAGGGAGGGGAGAGGCTCCCGAGACGCGAGGGGGACATGGGCAGGATAGATCTAGGACTATGGCTTATTTTTGCGAGGGTGGGGGGGCTGCATCTGCTCCCAACATCCCTTGTTGGGAGGAGACTCCACGGGGGTCTGTACAGTGGGCAGGGCTCCTGGTGTGGACCTAGTATCATTACTTCTTGAACATGTCCTGCAGTGGCCCAGGCAGGTACTTGATGACAGTGTCCAGGATGCTCTCATCTTCCTCCTCTGGCTCATCACCACAGCCTGGTGGGATAGCCTTCTTGGGTCGAGTCAGGCTGCCTTCTGAGTTGGCCTCCATGGCTGCCTGAGCCTCAGCCTCACGCTCCTCCTTCTTCTTGATGCCATACTGTGACAGAAAAGGGAGTCAAGGCGGGGCTTGCATACTCCCCTCCCCAGTCTCCAGCCTGGGTGGCACTGATGCAGTACCAGAGAGGCCAGGTCCTTCCTGCCCTGAAGAAACCAACCAGAGACCCTGGAAGGCAGTGCTTATGGCTGAGAAAGACTCTAGCTAGGTCCCAGGGCCATCATGCTCACTAGGGCTCCAGCAGTGATTCCACCCAGGTTTTAGAAAAACACACAGAAAATGGGACAATTAAGAGGTACTGGAAGGACACATGGGATGTGAAAGAGAAAAAAAAATCTGAGGATGTGTGGAGAGAAGATTCAGCAGTTATAAGCACCTGCTGCTATTCCAGAATAACCCAAGTTTGATTCCCAGTACCAGTGTCTGGCAGTTTATAACTGTAACTCTAGCTCTAAGGAATTCAAAGCCTCTGGCCACTTCAGACACCTGTATGATGTACACATACCTACACTGTAGACATATGCCTTACATGTAATTAAAAATAATGAAAATACATATTAAAAAATAAATTTGGGGGATGCAACAAGGGAGGAACAGGAGCAGCAGGAGGGTGGAAAAAAACACAAAACACTTTGTCTATAATGGCATCTAACATACATGATTTAAGAAACAAAAATATATATGTATAAAGAGGTGCATGAGATGTGTATGAAGAGGGCTGCTCCTTAGGGTTCCTTGATGGAGACTGTCCTGGGACAACCCCTCCCCTATCCCACATCACTCACTAATCCTGACCCTTTTTCCAGCCCCTTTTACTGCAGAGAACCCCTCCTGGAAGCCTGAGGGCATGTAAACCCAATAAACTCACTGCTTCCCACCCCACACACTTATGAGGGAACACAGTGACTCCTGACATCTGCTTTTCCACCAGCCTGCCCCTACACCCACAAAGAAATGACATACTCCATTTCCAGCTTCGGGTCTGCCTGGGTGCTTGTCCTCTACCAAAGGCACCTTTCCTCTCTCCTGGGGGATTCCAGTGTAGAGGATGCAGCAGCCAAATTCTATCAAGACCAGAGGACACCAAGTATCCCTTGTTGGCATTTAGTCTAGGTTCTGCCCCACAGTTACCTGGCAACAGCCAGGTATGCCTGACTCACTAAAAGGGGCCACTTGTCCCTTCTTCTCTCTCTTGCCCTCTTGCTCCTGCTCCTCCTCCCTCTCTCTCTCTCTCTCTCTGCCTTTCTCTCAACTCCCCCTCCCCATGTCCTGAATAAACTCTATTCTATACTATACCAACATTGAGTGGCTGGTCTCTCAGGGGGAAGGGATGCCTCAGCATGGGTCTACAGAGGCACCCTCTTCCCCCACACCATACCATACTTCCATTAAACATATTCCTTCTTCCTATCTTTTTATAAAACACAACATCCCTAATAAATAAAAGGACTCATCTCTGCTTCCTTAGTCATCTCTCCACACCTTAACAGATCTTTACCAGGGGGTAAAGCATGGCAGGGGGACATCCATTTTCCGAGGACCTGCTAGTACCAGAGAAGTGATAGGTCAGCTGGCATGAAAGGCATAAAACATAGGCCTTCCCCACGGCTGCAACCTGGCACAGGTCCCACTGCAGGTCAGCTACTGGGCAAACCTCACCCACACAGGCAGAGCCCCTGTGCTACAGAGGAAGAACATGTGGCTCAGTGTCCTGGGGGGTAGTTCGTGGGCCAGAAGAGATGTCTCCGGAAACTAAGTCAGGCCAGAACAAGTTTCCTTCCAGCCAGGGGAAGAGCAGCAGGAGTAGGCCAGGTGAGGTCTATGGGCAATCAGAGAGGCTGAGCTACCTGTGTGGTCACTGCCATGGTTACTTTCCTGAAGGCTAATCTGTCCACCAAGGATCAAGGTCACTCTGAGGCTACAGCCACACTGAGCTCTCTTAGGGAAAGTCTGGTTATTCTGCCAGATAGATACCATCTAGGTATCTAGATACCATCTAGGCTACATCCCAGAGACACACTCAGGTGCTGTGACCTGTGCTGATCTTCTGGACTCTAGGAATAAATGCCAGCCTAATCCAGGCCAAGTATCCATTATGTCAGGTGTCCAGAAGCATCAGCCCACAGGCAGGACCATGGGAAGTGGTGCTAGAAGGCACACCTTCCAGAGCCAGGTCAAGATGAGGGAGGGCTGACTTAAGGGGGTTTCATGGATAGGAGACCTAAGAATACTGTTAAGAAAAGGCTGAGTGCTAAGAGCCAACAGCTCTGGCCAGTTTCCACCTGCACAGCTTTCATTATCATGCAGGCCGGGAGAACCCAGGTGAGTACAGAACTGTGGGCACTGAAACATGCCAGCTCTACACTTGGGCCTTGGCTCCTCACCAGAAGGAAGGTTCTAGATCAACAGACAGTTCACTTGGGTGGCTGGAAGCATGCACAAATCATGTAGTACGTATGCAAACCCGGAGGTGTGTGTGGAAATCTGGCTGGGTGCACTAACATGTGGTAGAAATATACATCAGACGGTGGGTTTGCAAATCAAGCACCTGCTCAGATGGCTTCCTAATGGATATGGACACTTTTCCAGGAACCACCCCTCCATGAGACAATCCTGAATGCCCTGAATGTTCTTTAGATAGATCATCTGGAGCCTCACACCATGTGGATATAAAAACTAGCCCCATTCTTAGTCTCTTCCCCTCCCCTTATCACTGAGAAGCCTCAGAACACTGCTCAGCCTCTCACTCTCTGACCAGGGCTCAAGACACTAAGTGTACACATATCCCAGGGGAGGCTGGGGACCCAGTTCTAGTGAGTAGCAGGGACTGCCCAGTGAGGGCTGAAAGTCACACCAGATCAGCAGGATTTATCCCAATGGGGAGCTGAGGAGATGGAGTCACAGTAGCAAAGGCCCAGGAGTCAGGACTGTAAGCTTCTGGGGAGGCCAAGCAGTGATACAGAAGCAAGTGGATGTCTGACAGCTTCTATACCATCCTGTCCAGCCTGGGATGATGATGGGTGGGGGCCAGTGCATCTGGGAGTGCCTGGGGCTTTGACCCTACAACTTCCCCCTCTTGGGCTCACCCTTTTCATCTGTACCAGAGGGGCCTTCTTTTAGCGGGTCATTTGAATATTCTGCATTTCTTTTTCCTAATCAGCCAGGCATAGGCTGTTGAACTTTCTGAGGCAGTGGCTATCAACCTTCTTAATGCCGTGACCCTTTAATACAGTTCCTCATGTTGTGGTGACCTCCAACCATAAGATCATTTCATTGCTACTTCATAACTCTAATTTGCTACTGTTGTGAATTGTAATGTAAATATTTGTGCTTTCCAATGGTCTTAGGTGACCCCTGTAAAAGGGTCATTGGATCCCCCAAGGGGTCTCAACCCACATTTGAGAACTACTGTTTTGAAGAACAAATTTCTTCACAATTTCCAAGGAAATGTGTGAAAACAGAGCAGTGGAGAAGGTATCCTGTATGGGCTTCTTTGAGTCCCAATTTTTTTTTAAACATACTGAGAGGTCAAAGCTTTGTGGGTATGGTGGTATTTGGCAGGAACTTCCTGAGGGGGACTGAACCAAGCACAGGACTCTCCTGGATCAAAAACCCAGCCCCAACCCTGAACTTGCCAGAGCCACCACTGCACACCTGGGCAACTAGCATAGCGCCCTACCCCAACCTTGTTCTTCCATCCTCAGGTAGCTATTTCCTCTTAGCTCTACCTCAGAAGGGTCTCTCTCTCTCTCTCTCTCTCTCTCTCTCTCTCTCTCTCTTTCTCCTCTCTCTCTCCTCTCTCTCAGCATTGCTGTCTGTCTATCTCTAACTCTCCATCTCTCTATCTCTCATGCTCATCCTCACCCCTCTTGATATAATCTTGATATAATTAATTTTGGAGTCAGCTACCACATCATTCATATGATCAATAGCACATCTCGCTGTGGAAGGTAGAGGCAAAGCCAAATGAGCAAGCGCCTTCTACAAGACCCAGGAAACTGTCCAGTGATAATGCTTCAAGGCAAATGTTAAGTGCATAGCCAGGCCCCATAAACAGCACTCTACAACCAAATGTGAAGAGAAGGTGTGCTAGGGCTTACCTCGGAGGCCAAACAGAGGTGAAGAGTGGAGGCCAGTTACTCATTTGGGCCTTTATGAGATCTGGGACCCAATGTGCCCAGCCACCTACTGGCCATCTCCTGCTAGCCACCTACTGGCCATCTCCTGCTAGCCACCTACTGGCCATCTCCTGCTAGCCACCTACTGGCCATCTCCTGCTAGCCACCTTAGGAGGTACAGCTTCCTTCCCCATGAGCCCCAAAGATCTGCCCCAACCACTGACAACACAGAAGCTGGTATGGATGTACAGGCAGGAAAGGGTACCTAGAACCTGGGATGTCTGCTCCCAGTTTAGCATCTCAAGCCCAGGACTGGACTACTCCCTGCTTCCCATCTACCCACCAAGCCTGCTGAACCATCCCCACAAAGTCTGCAAGGATCTAGACGACTTGTTTCTTCCCATGGCCTGGAGCTTCCCTTCTGGAGTGGGCAGGGACCATCCTCCTGAAAGAGGTGGTGTATATGGTCCTCAATTTAGGATTCTCCATGGGCCCTCAGTTTTTCCACTATGAATAGGCACAATGCTCTCTGACTGCCCTACTACCCCCAGAGATAATCACAAAGGTGACTGGGAGCAGGGTGGCTGCCACCCATCCAGGAAGCAAAGGTAAAGGGGAGCTTCTGTCCCTGGTTGTCCCACAAGACTCTCAGCTCAAACAATCCCCATTCCTCTCTTAGAGCCTTCTTTTTGGGTAGAGGCCAAAGCTCCAGGAGAACAATCAGTCCTGACATGAAGAGTAGGAAAGGACGGCCCTCAGAATGCCCCCCAGCCAATCCACATTCAGACTGATGATCTCACAACAGTGCAGTTCCCAAGGTTTTGATCCCTGAATTAGGAGTAAAAGGGGAGCTGTTAGTCAAGGAAGGAGGCTGCTGTCTCTGGTGGGCTTGCTACTTGCAGCTCTCCTCTCTGCACCTGTCAGTTGCTCACCTTGTCTCGTATGCCCTGCCTCATAACCTCACGTTCTGCCTCCATCTTGGCATACTTTGCTTTGCGCTCCTCCTCTGCCTGCCGCAGTGCCTCCTGCCGCTCCTCCTCCTTCTTGGCGGCATCAGGGTCCTTCTCCTCATCACCCCCAAGCATCTTCCCCATGTCCTTGGTGGCCCCTGGAAATAACAACAGAGGTCAAGCAGTATCATTCAGGGTTCCTAGTTCTTTCTGCTGGCCATGGGTCCAGTAGTGCCCATCCCTTGAAAGAAGTGAATGTGTTGGGTTTTGTCTGTGTGTTCACACACACACACACACACACACACACACACACATAGTGAGTGATTGTGTTGTAGTTGTATGTTCATATAGTTATCTGTGTGTATGGCCATGCCACTGTATACATGTGTTTGTGTGCACTGATGTATCTGCTCACCTATGTGCTCCTGAGGGGGAGATGTGTGTCCTCCCTGAGACCTGTGTCCTGCAGAGGACTGAGCAGGTGATGGAAGGCAAATCCAGATGTGCAGATATATAGATGATGAACAGGCAGAAAACAGATGTATAGTGGACAATAGTGGCTGCTAAAGTAGGTGATAGGATAGGCATGTACCCATGACCCAGGCTGAAGGCACTGCTTATCTTCAGCACCAAGCCCTAATTGCCCCTATGCTAGGTACCACTTTTCTCATGAGTTCCTGAGTCACAGGCCCTACAGAAACCACCCCAAATGCCCTGCAGCTTAGCCCATAGGACAGAGGCTATAATTACATACTAATGGGTGATCCTTAGCCCATTGTACCCAGACACCAGTGACACTTGGGAAGGGGACTGGGCAAGCCTCACAAGGTCTCAGAGTAGGGTGTTGGTTCATGGAATTTTGTGTCTCTGGAGTACCTGCCAACCCTACATACCATGACAAACAAGAGCAAAGCCAGCTGTTCTCTTTTCTGTGCATGATGCCTTCTGACCGTATCTGGGAGGCTGGTGGACCCAGGATAAGAAGGCAGAGTCTCTTCAGTAATGTGGGACAGTGGTACGGGGGCACTAATTTCTGAGCCCTGCTCTTCAGGTGCCGGTAGAGCCATGGGTTCTCTTGAGAGCCAGAGATACTTTGGCTGCCTGAAACTCTAACACAGGTAACAGGGCATGAAGAGACCGAAGGCATCATTTTGCTGCTGTCAGGATGGAGACAGAGAGCAATCTTGAAAGAGTCTTTTGCTAACAGAGCAGTTTAATGAATCTAACTGAAAATTATGAGCTTCATGGTTAGTTTTCAGTTATATCTAGAAACTTGCAAAGGAGATCCTGGGTCATGAAGTAATGTAACAGTTTTCCATGTAACTCTCTAGAATCTCTTCCTCTAGCACAACTGTCTCTGTCAGGTGTTGAGGCAGGCAAGGATAAACCTTGCAATCCTGACTGCTTTCATGTACATTTTATTCTTATTAGAACAAGCTAGTTCACACTTAAGTGAGAGACCCATAATGATTTCTCCCTCTAGGAAGGTACTAGCATTCTAAAACTGAAAGATCTGGTGTCTGTCTCTCCCTAGAGCAGTGGTTCTCAACCTGTGAGTCGAGACCCCTTTGGGGACCCAATGATCCTTTTATAGAATCACCTAAAAACATTGGAAAACACAGATATTTACATTATGATTACAACAGCAGCAAAATTGCAGTTATGAGGCAGCAAAGAAAATAATTTTGTTGTTGGGGGTCATCACAACATGAAGAACTGTATTAAATGCCACAGCATCATGAAGGTTGAGAACTATTGACCTAGAGGAAGGTGTGTGACAGTGGGGGCTTTGTGGCTTGTGGCTGCCTGCTTAGGCATGTCCCTCACCTCACCCATCACATGGAATGGAATGGAATGGAAATATGATTTACTGAGTGGTAAGTATGCACTGCTATGGAGCTGGGTGCCTTTTGGGCCTTCCCTGGATCTTCTTACACACCAGGGATTCCTGATTAGGCTCTAGGCACTAAAGGAAGGAAGATCTACTTTAGATGTGGGACATCTGAGCCTTCAGACAACAGAGGCAGCTCTTGCCCCAGGCCATGGTGCATGTACATGATGGCATTCACACACCCATATTAACAATTAAATATGGATATGAGCATGCACACATGGATGAAAAGGATATTAACAAATCTTTACCAAGGAATATATATATACATATGTGTGTGTATATATATATGTATACACACACATATATTTAAATAAGTATGGAGAAAGGTACACTTGGCTGTTAGAAATAATGCTTAGTCATAGGAGTCGCAGCTTAAGACATTGACAAAAAGAGATTGGCTATACAAGTGCTGGATATGGACAAACAAACAGCAACACTGGTGGAAATGCAGATGACACTGGAACTGGAGGACAGTGGATCAATGTCACTTTGTTCTTTCAGTGCTTGGGCCTCACACATGCTAGACAAAGCACTCTGTCACAAAACTGTCAGTCTCTCATGTTAAATACGCCTATAATGTGGTTAAAAAACTATGATCCCAAGTATTTACTCAACAGAAATAAAGTTTAAGTTCTCATGAATTCAGGGACAAGAAAGCTACAGCAGTAATAGTGAAAAACAGAAGAGCATACCTGCCTATCATCAGGCCATGGGCAAGTCAACCACAGACCACACGGATGAGGGAAAGGAGCGTACCTGTAGCTTGCCTTTTAACTGAACTGGACATTAAGATGGAAAAAGTTGGAAAACAGTGAAAGCAAACTCCTTACAGTTCTCCAGCTTTTCGTGAGTCATAGGGCCCAGCATGCACCTGGTAGTGTTTGCATAGGGCATTGGCACATCCCTACGATGCTGCGGAGAAAGTCTGGGAAGTTTTGGTGCTGAACAGTTTTATTTCCCAAAATCTTAACTCCATGATTTGATGAGCCTAATCTAAAAGACTATATGTCTAAAAGTAGGGTCTGTGTTTTGGAATAATAACAGCTTTTAGTCATGAGGAAATAAAAAAAAAAACACAAGTGGAAGGACTTCATAATCATCCTGAGAAATAAAAAATTAATCACAGCTGGGTGGTGGCACACACTTTTTTTAATTGGCTGTTTATTTATTTACATTTCAAATGTTATCTCCTTTCCTGGTTTCCCCTTAGGAAACCCCCTATCCTATCCTCCCTCCTCCTTGCTTCTATGAGGATGCTCCCCTACCATGCTTTTAATTCCAGAACTCAGGAGTCGGGAGATCTCTGAGCTTGAAATCAGTCTGACCTACAGAGTTCCAGGACAGCCAGAGCTACACAGAGTAACATCGTCTTGAAAACAAACAAACAAAAACAAACAAACCAAATAACAAACAATTAATCCAATGTAAGATTGGAAGAGAGAATCCACTGAGAAAATCCAAGCTGATATGGAAAACAACAGCAAACGAGGTTGTGCTTACATTACACGAGTGTGACAGCAACACTGCTGATCTTCATGAGAAAAATAAATAATAATAACAAGCAAGAAGACATGGTACTCTGTCTCCCCACTTCTCTTGCTGTTCACACCATCTTCTATCTAAAACACTCAGGATATTCCAGCAAAAACTGACCAGAACTTACTATAGAGAAGGATGGCAAGAGATGATGTTTACCTAATGCCAATTGTTTTGTCCCCAAACTTCCCATGGCAGCTGGATGTGTATAGGAGAGAACTTGCATTTACAACGTTGGAAACAAACTGCATTTGACAAAATCTATAGGAACTACGAAGCAGGCACTATCTATTTAAGCTTCAAGGTTTGTGAAAGTCATACCATTTCCCTGCTGGGTAAGCTTACTGTGAAGATGGTGACGCACTGTGGGGTGCATTTGCATGCTGTTTGGATTGAATCCCTGACTTAAATTTTTGTCTATCTCAAAATTCTTGATAAATGTGAGATTCTGGAGGCACAATGAGTGACAGAAAAATAAAAATAACAAGCCTGAAATAATGATATACACCTGAGGTCTTAGAACTTGAGAGGCAGAGGCAGGAGGATCATGATTCCAAGCCCAATCTTAACTAAATAGTGAGTTTGGGGTCAGCCTGAACTATGTGAGATCCTGGATCAAAGCAGAACAAAACAAAAAAGAATGAAAACACACTCTCTCCAGAGTCCTGGGAAGGCCAAGAGAGCAACAGATCCTTGTGTTGTAGATGGTTTAAATATCATTGTATCCACTTCTGCAGAAGGTGCATACTGAGTCCTTGGAGAAGGGGATTAATGACAGAGGCTTGGGAAAGCAGCCAGACATTATTACGTACACCCCTCTACCTAGCCATCTCACTTCAGCTGTCTGTCAGAAATGGGTCTTTGTTGAGTCATGGACCCACAGATGTCCACTAGCATGAGGCTAGAGACAAGGATATTTTGGGCATGTGGTCACATGACCAGGGAACATCTGGGGCTACAGTGCACTTAGGGATGTGGCATACCCAGGAAAGGATGACCAGTGTCCTAGAGGAGGTTGAGGGGCTGCCCAGTGCACTATAATATGTCAGCTATGTGCAGAAAAATACATCAAGTACATCACAGACTCAAGTTTTGGAGAACAAGGAGAAAGCCCGATGGGCAAAGATACCCATTATTTCACAGTACTTTGAAAAAAATGCAGGAGGCTGCACGTCAGCCCCCCCTTAGTCCTCACCCCTCGGAAAGCTGTGAGGAATGTTTACTAAGACCCACCAAATGTCAGACTCCACATGCCCACTGGGACATGTATTACAGAAACAGAAAATAGCAAGAATTAGAAAGGTTTGGAGAAAGTGAAAGCTTGTGCTGGGACAGTGGGAGTACTGCACCCATGTGGCAGTTCACCACTGTCTGTAACTCCAGTTCTGTTCTGGTCACCAAGGTCACTGAACACACATGGTACACATGCACTTGTGGGCAAAGCGCTTACATGTATATAATAAAAAGGCCAAGTACAGAATTACCATATGGCCCAGTAATTCCACTAGTGAGCACATATATAAAAGTGTTGAAAGTAAGGACTCAAAGAGATATTTGTCCACCATTAGTCTGAGCAGCATCTTTCACAATATCCAGGAGCAAAGCCACAAGCATCAGCCCTCAGGTGAATGGAGAAAGAAGAAAAAATATGTGTCTGTCCGTATATTACATTGTTCAGCCTTAAACACAAAGGAGGTTTTGACACAAGGCAACATGGAGAAACTCTGGGGACATTATACTGAGTTAAATGAGGCAATCACAAAGGACAGCTGCTATGGAGTCCTTAGAACACTCAGATCCATGGAGCAGAAAACAGAAAGCAATTTGGAGGCTAGGAGACAGAGAGACAATTGTCCCTGAGACAATTTCAGTTTGGAAAAAATGAGAATATTCCAGAAGCATAGATGATGGCTGAACAATAATGTCATGTGTTTAATGCCACTTCTTTGTGCACCTAAAATTGATTAAATAGTACAACTCATATATTATCACAGTAAAAAGAGAGATAAAAATTTAAATTTTTTATAATTCTATCTCCCTGGTAGGTTTCCCAAGGCAGACATGAGGTTGTGAGCAGTTGGTCAAAGTGTGACTGGTAAAGATAGCCCCTGTGCAATGTGTGCCAAAGTAGCCTCCTTAGCAGCCTTTCGGCTGTGCGCATTAGATTATAATCACTGCCAACATGGAAACTAGAGGCAATGAGGTCCTGATATAGGCCCTAGAAAGCACCAGCTTGCAAACTCCTGGACATGGTTTCTGAGGCCATGTTGGCTTGCAGGAGGAGCTATGCCTTTGCCACAGCCCTCAGCAATAAAGAAAGCAAGCAAGCCAAAACAGAAAGGAAATGAAAATGACCAGGGGCTCAAGATGTGGCTCAATAGATAAGAGTACTTCCCGTGTAAGTATGAGTACCTGAGTTTAGATGCCAGTACTGAAGTAACAAAAAGCACATAAGGAGTGGAGATAAGCCAGTCTATCTCCAGGCACAGAGAGAGTTGCTGTTTCAAAGGAATAAAGTGGCAATAATACAACTGAACACTCAGCATCCTCCTTGTCCTCTTCACGCATACACTCCCCACTCACACATACATGCACATACACCAACACCTTCATGCACACAAATAAGCAAAGAATAACCAAATAATACATTGTATTTTTTCAATCATCATAGGAAATCTTGAATGAAATCCTTATTTCAAAATATAGTTATTATGCCGGGTGGTGGTGGCGCACACCTTTAATCCTAGCACTTGGGAGGCAGAAGCAGGCAGATTTCTGAGTTCTAGGCCAGCCTGGTCTACAGAGTGAGTTCCAGGACAGCCAGGGCTACACAGAGAAACCCTGTCTCTAAAAGACCTATATATATATATATATATATATATATATATACATACATACACATATACACATACATATATACACATATATGTGTATATATACATATATATAGGTTTTTATATATACATATACACATATATGTGTATATATATATATTTATTATAAAAAGCTGAGAATGATGTCTAGGAATTCACAAATGGGATCCTTCAAACATTCAAGAAACAGATAATTCCCATGATATTTAGAATGTTCTTGGAAGAAGTGGATTCTCTGAGTTATTTTTACTAAATTAGCATAAGAGCATAAAAGCAAGTCATGTGGAAGGAAAAGGAGAAATGAAAGAGGGAGGAAAGAAAGAAGTGAGGGAAGAAGAGAAGGAGAGAGGGAGAGAGAGGAGGGGGAGGAGGAAGGAGAGAGAGAGAGAGGAAGAGAGAGAGAACTAGAGCTCCCAACAGACTAGGGAGCCAAAGGAAAACTGACATCTGTCACTTTCTAGGGAATGCTGTAGACAAGCCCAACCTGAGTTCAGTGGAGATCATTTGCAGAAGGTAGAGATGTGTCAGCATCAAAGTATCAGTCATGACACAGATGCTCCCCAGAGGTACAGTGGCCATGGGCACCTGTGTCCAGGTGCTGTTCTGGGTGCTTTTGTGTTCCCAGATGTGGTGGCCCTGCTGTGTTCTTGAAAGAACTCAAATCCGAAACCAGAGACTTAGCTCGCTGGGGGTTTGGAGCCTATGTAAATGATTCAAGGACCAGTTACCAGGTCCCTAGGAAGCCGTGAACCTTTGATCTCTCTATCCGTCCTGGAATCCTTTGTGTTAGAGTTTTAGCTTTGATCCTGCCGAATGTCTGTTCTCACCTGAATGTAAAATGCATGCCTGTGCTTATCTGGTATATATGTTCCGTGTTCACTAAGTAAAGTTGCACCTCGATGAGAACCTCTCCTGGTGCCATGTCTCTTTGTCTCTCTTATCACCCATTTACTTGCAGGACCTCAAGTTCCCGTTCGTGGAGCTCCCACGGGATGAAGTGAAGCTAGGAGCTCGGCTTCCTTCACCCAGAACCTTGGCTAAAGCTTTCATCTCTAGAACTTGCACCATGCCTGACTTCAAGCCTGCCTCCTTCATCTTGTTTTGTATATGTGTGCCTGAGAGGTGGAGTCTACACACAACCACAATATAAC
>NW_022196905.1:101403597-101421073 GCF_008632895.1 Mastomys coucha
AAAAAAAAAAAAAAAAAAAGTGCTCTGCCACATAGAACACACCACTAAAGCACAATGGGAGGTTCTTAGACAAACATAAATCTGTGAAGCCAAAGACGGGTTTCTGGTAGCTACAGAACCCATCCCAGCACCCAGATGGTCTCATTTCCCCACAGAAATGGTCTTGTGTTCTCCAGAAATTCAGATCAGTAGAGCCCACAGTATATAATGGTGACTGTTCTAGCTGCTAAGTGCCATGCTTCTATGTGGACAGCCACTCTTCGGTCCATGTGTGGTCTCACTGTGGAGTAGCTTGTAGAGAGGTAGAGAGAACCTCTTGTGTACTGTGTGGAAGCATCACCTGTCAATACAAAGCTGATGGTGCATTAGCTGAGACAAGAAATAGGAGATGGGAGTTTTGGTAGGGAGAAAGGAACTCTGGGATAGAGTTAGTTATGGGGGTGGGGATTGACCCCAAACTCTGAGGAACACAGGCCGATGAGAATGAGGAGAGGTAACCAACCATGTTGCATTCAGGGAATAGAATAAACAGGTTAATTAACTTACAAGCTAGTCAGGAAATAAGCCAAAACTTATGGCCTAGGTATTTATTCATAAGTAGTAAGTTTGAGAGTCATTATTTCAAGAAATGGGGTGTGAGTGGAAAATCCTACAGTTACAGTAGCTTGTTTTTCCACGGCTTGCAGATACACACTGAAAACTGGGCCTTGGGGGCAAATCTGTGTACTGGCCACTTGCCCAGGTACATCCTGAGAGTTACTGACAAGATGTTCAGAAAATTTAGATTTCACCTGGAAGAAATAGTCAGACCCTGCTAAGGTAGGTCTGTCCCTTACACTTGTACTGTGGAAAATATGAACCTGTGTCCCTAGATAGTTCAATACTGTCTTAGTGGCCTTCTGACCGCAGCCAACCATGTGGATGACAGGTGGTTTCTTACTTGTATTTCACTTGTGACTACTGATTGCAAGCATTATTCATGTGTTTGTTGGTCATGTGAATATCAGTTCTTCCGTTCTTCCCTCCCTCCCTCCCACCTTCCCTCCCTCCCTCCTACCTTCTCTCCCTCCCTCCCTCTCTCCCTTCCTTCCTTCCTCTCCTTTCTTTTGAGATGGACACCTGTGACTAACCCGGAATTCCTTCTGTAGATAAGGTTGGCCAAGAATCCTGGGGCACAACTGTTATCTCAGGTATATTTTCCAGGTTAGTGAAATAACTCATCTGGTGAAGGCATTTGCTGCCAGGACTGATGACCTGAATCTAATACTGATTCCTGGTAGGACAGAATTGACTCCTGCAAGATCTCCTCTGACTTCTATAAATACACCATCACACATGTTCATGCACACATACAACAAATACATGTAATAAAAAAATTTTAAGTAAGTGTGTGCGTGTGTTAAAGATAAAATTTTTAAGATAAGCAGTGGTGGTTCACACCTTTAGTCTCAGCACTTGAGAGGCAGAGGTAGGTGGATCTCTGAGTTCAAGACCAGCTTGGTCTAAAGAGTGAGTTCTAGGAAAACTAGATACAGAGAGAAACCATGCCTCAAAAATTCAACATAAGTAAATAAATAAATAAATAAATAAATAAATAAGGAAAGAAAGAAAGAAAGAAAGACAGAAAAAAGGAAGGAAGAAAGAAAGAAAGAAAAAAAGAAATTTTTTTGGCAGTACTTGGAACTTTAGCAGTCCTAGGGCCTCACATAATACCAGGCAGACTCTTGGTCACTGAGGTATATTCAAACCACTAAAACAAATGTTTTGAGAGCAATTTAAATTTACAGAAGAGTCATAAAGGTGAACAAGACAAAGTTCCTGGAAGTGCACGCACCTTCCTGGGTAACTGATGTCTTCCAGCTCTCAGGCACACTGCTAAGAGTGAACCAACACAGACATACTGTATCTAAAGCCTGTCTTCTACTCAGTTTTCCTGAGTGTGTTTGTTTGAAGACAGGGTCTCAATATGTAGTCATGACTGGTCTGGAACTTGGTAGGTAGAGCAGAGTGGCCTTGAACTCACAAAGATCCATCTGCTGGTGCTTCCTGTGTACTAGCATTAAAGGTATCTGCCACCATACTCAGACTGTTTCCTGGACTTTTACTTCCCCTTTTCTGTTCAGAGATTACAGCCAAAAGTTGACATGACAAAGAGTTTTCATGTCTCTTTAGGCTGTGCTGAGCCAGCTAGTGTCTCAGACTTGTGTTTGTAATGATACCCATTATTTGAGCCTTTTGAGAATTTTGCACACTCTCTCAGTTGGGACTCTTGGATGTTTTTCCTCTTACTTAGGTGGAACTATGGATTTGAGGCAAAGGAGACACTTATTTCGCACCATGGTAAGTATTCCCATGCAGATACATTCTGCAATGATGTTGCTAACCTTGGTCTTCCACTCTCCTATGCACTATTCCAAAGAGCTCACTGTGCAGTGCAAATCTAAAGGTTACACTGGCTTTGATTTTTAGTCTTGAGTTTTCTTTTTGTTCTTTAGTATTTTAGTTTGGAGTTTTCCTTTCTTCTTCCTCCTCCTGCTTCTTTCATGTGCCACCACTCTCAGTAGATGTGAGTCTTATGAGCATTCCACCCCATTCTTTGACCTGCCTTTTTAATTTCTTTAATGCAGTTTTTCAATGAGTATATACTTTCATCTAAGTTGACCAATTCCTTGGCATGATATTAATATCTATCCATTGTTCTCTTACTACCTGTACATCTGAAGAGATGCACACATCTCCATTTCTGATATTTGTCATTTGTCTCTTCTCTCCTTTTCTGATCAGTCTGGCTGTAGGTATATTAATTTTATTGATCTTAAAGGACTTACTTTGGTTTGTTTTTCTGTATTTTATTCATTTCCCCCTGTTTTAACCCTTTGGGCTACCTCTCTAGATTCTTATGCTAAAAGCTAAAGTTAACTGTTTATAGCCTATCTTCTAGTAGAGTTTCATGATAGAAATTTCCTTCTAAACACCCCGTTAGCCATGTATGGTGGTGCATGCAGGAGGATGAAGTAGGACAATTGTGAATTCTAGGTCAGCTTGGGCTACATAGGGAAATTGCAAGCCCCATCTGCCCCAGGAACCAGGCAACTCCCTGGAATGCTGGGAATTATAGTTCTTAGAAAATAACAACTTATGGGAAAGTATGGTACCCTATAGGTTTGTCCTCATAAGCTCCTGCTGGGAAATTAAGGGGAACAGTTCTGACCAAAGTCTGTCTCTTGGCCAATATTTAATATTTATTAAAGCTCACTTTAATTTTGGCCAAAAATGATGGAGTTGATTTTTCTGGCAAATTGCAGGATTAACAAGACCATCTCACAAAAAAAAAAAAAAAATAGGGGATGTTCAATTTTTCCAGAACCTTATAGACTCACTACATATTAGTTTGGTTGGCAAGAATTTTCTCCTGTTCTGTAGGGTGTGTCTATACTCTGCTGATAGGTTCCTCTGCTATGCAGAAACATTTTAATTCATAGAATAATACCATTTATTTGTCAATTATGATATTTTTATTGTTTAAGAATACTTTATTGAATTCTCTGCAACAATAAATGGGCTGGAAAATAGCCTGGAGTGCTACCTGTCCTACCTGCCAATCCTTAGGAAGATTTCGTGCTACCTGTCCTACCTGCCAATCCTTAGGAAGATTTCGTGTGCTCTGGAGTTCAGAAAACTCTTGCCTATGTATGATGTTCCTCAACAAATAAATGAAAAACATCATCAACAACAAAGTGACTATAGAATTTCATCCAGTCATATGGAAAAAAAAAAACCCTTAGTGAAATAATCCAGATTCAGAAAAATAAATACTAAATGTTCTTTTTCATATTCTAATTCTATACTTTAATTTTTATATATGTCTGTCTATATACATGCATGTGTGTAGGTCACAAAACTAGAAAGTGGACTGTGAGAAGGAAAAACAGATCTGAAGGTGGGGAAAGAGTAACTGAATATACTTGGTGTGAAAACAGAAAGAGCCAATGTGGAGTGGAGATAGATGGGTGGAGAAGAATAAGGAAAGATGAGCAGCCGGGCAGTGGTGGCGCACGACTTTAATCCCAGCACTTGGGAAGCAGAGGCAGAAAGATTTCTGAGTATGAGGCCAGCCTGGTCTACAGAGTGAATTCCAGGACAGCAAGGGCTACACAGAGAAACCTTGTCTCAAAAAAGTAAAAAGAAAAATTAAAAAAAATAAAAAAATAAAAAAAGGAAGGATAACCAACAAAAACAAAGCATGCATGAAAATGCCACAATGGAACCCATTACTTTAGATGCTAAACAGAGAAAACAACACAAACACAGAAGCAGATCCAAAGCACTGGCGAGATGGAGTGAAGTGTGGAGCTACAGAGAGAGCTGAAGGGAATGTTTGCATCCTTGTGTTTAAATGAATGATCCCCATAAGATCATATATTTGAATACTTGGTCCCCAGCTAGTGGAACTATTTGGGAAAGATTAGGAGGTTGCACTGTGTTGGAGGTGTACCACTTGGGGAGGGCTTGAGGTTTCACAAACTCATGTCATTTCTAGTTATTTCTTTTTCTGCCTCCCTATTTGCAGATAAGCATGTAAGCTCACAGCTACTGTCCAGGCACTCTGTCTGTCTGCCTGCTCCCTACATGAAGGTCATGGATTTACCCTTTGAAACTGTCAGCCCCCTAAAATGCTTTCTTCTGTAAGTTGCCTTGATAATAGTGTTTCTTTACAGCAATAGAAAAGTAACTAACCTCGTCCAGAAGGAAGAGCCCTTACTTACTTCAGATCGATCACTCAGCCACATAGGTTCTGACAGAACCATAGTTCCATAAAGGAACTATACCAATTAACTCGCCACACATAATCAAAAGGAACTTCAGAGTCTCACACAGTCTGTAAACCAGACTCCAGTCAGAAGAAAATGAACTTGAAGTCTCCAATTAGAACAGAAAGTATTAATGCACGTTAGACACAGTAAGACAGGAAAACCAAATACAATATTTTATAAGCCTGTGGGCAGCAACCAGAGGCTTCCCTGCTATGTCCGTTGACTGTACCAACAAGGTGCTGCCCTTAAGCAAATGTGAGGTGACCCACACTCCAAAGTTCTTGGAAATTAAAGGTGCAAGTACAGATGATAAAAACTTAGCTGAAGAGTTAAAAGATAAATTTTTGGAACTAAGAATAAAAGCTACAGTGACAAACAACACCAACAACAAAAACAAAAACAGAAGAAAACAGAGTAGAGCTCAGGGCTGAGTTTTTAGTGACAGAGAAGGAAAAGGAAGAGAACAAAGAAACAACAGGAAAGCATTTCTAGGAATTGAACATCATACTAACAGGATGAATGAAACAAGCAAGTTCTTAATTCTGAAAAATTCCTGGTACTGAGATCAGAATGGTAATCCTAAAAGCCTTGGCAGCAGTCTGGAAGCAGACAGGTTCTAACTTTGCCTAAGACCTCATAATCTGGAACAACAACAACAACAACAACAACAACAACAACAACAACTATTACCTTAAATTGTATGTGAAAAATTCATTCAAATCTGTAATTTTATACCCAGCCCAACTGCCTCTAATGAAAAAGAACAAAGATACCTGTTCACCTCCCCACAGCATTCTCAGAAAGATCTATTTTGAGTAGCTGTCTAGAAATCTACCAATACAGAAGGCTCCAAAGAGAGAAACATACCTAACAGTGTGTGTGGATGGTCACCCACATGAACACATGGTACTGAGGGCTGCTGTCTGAAGAGGAAAGTATCAAGTGAAAAATAAGTGTCATATTAGCTACAGGATAAACAAAAGGCTTTGTAAGAAATGCACACAGTCCTAGTTAGCTCCTCAATAAATAAAGCTTACAGTATGAGAGACAGGCACCAGTTACAAGGATGACACCTAGGAACATAGTGCCATATGTTGTAAGGTGCCAAAAGTGACACTTGATCCAGGTAGGCATCTGCCTAGGAATGTGTGAGGAGGCTTGCAGGCACCTCAGGAACCTCCCAAGAAGGTAGATGAAGTAATAGAAAGTAACACTGTCTCCTCTCATTAGCTAAAGTTGTCACTGATTTCATGAATCTAAAGGGCACTGTATTAGAGAAGCTGTTGACTCAATGCACTGTCCTTTGCCCCAAGGCCTTTGTTAGGAAAGGTGGAGGGGACGTGGGAAAATGTACATATACTGCTTCTGAAACTGGAAGCTTAAGCTACACTAATTCTATATCTCATCATCAACAAGTTGAGTATTTGCCCAAGCCAGCCTATCATGCAGAGTTCCTGAATATTTACCATTCACAGCTGAATTGGTGCTTCCAGGAGGGAAATGAGACCAGACTCATGTGTTGTGAGTGGTGACCACTGAGACCAGAGTCCTATCATTGACCTTCCCAGACTTCAGCACCTACTTGTTCATTTGTATCTTTTATAGGTGATAGAAACATGAGTCAGCAGTTAGAATCATGTACTGCTCTTGCACAGGACCTGATTTCAGTTCCTAGCACCCACATGTTAACTTACAACTATCTATAATTTTAGTTCCAGAGGATCTGATGCTCTCTTCTGGCCTCCATGGACACCAGGGACATACATAAATGAGGGTAAAACACTCACACACATAAAATGAAATAAACATTCTGCAAGGTATTATAAAGTATCTTTTATAATATAAACCAGAAAACGTGAAAAGGGGGGAATCTGTTGTGGTGCATTACCTAACCCTTTGTTTCATGTTCATGGTGGGATGACTATTTTAAACCACAGTGGCTATGGAAGCAATTCTATCTGGCTAGGTATGGACCTGTGGCTCTCATACACTGTTAGCAATAAATCAGCAGTAAGAGGACTCTTGGCAGCAGAGATGAATCTACAAGAATGCCATTTCATTTTCATAGTTGCCTGTATTGTCTTGTTGTTACCCTATACTATTTTAATAAGAAAATATACTTTCAATTTAAGAGACAAACTTATTGGCTGTGTGTAGTGGTACATGCCTTTAATCCCAGCATTTTGGAGGCAGATGCACATGAGTTTAAGGCCAGCCTTATCTATGTAGTGAGTTCTAGGCCAGCCAAGATTACATAATGAGACCTTATCTTAAAAACAACAACAACCAAAACCAAACCAAAGCAAAGAAAATTTAAAGAAATAAACTTATAAGTATCACAAAATCCAATGTAAACATCAAAATACTTTGTGTATGAGAAAACACAATGTTAGCTCAACCCTCTACATCTAGCTAAAACAAAACAAAACAAAACAAAACAAAACAAAAAAACAACTACAAAATAGGAGGAGATAAGAATGAATGAAAATACATAGGGAAGTCCAGCATCTGGGAGGTGGATGCCGAAGGCTCTTGAGCTAGGCTAGCCGGGGCTGCTACATCAGAGTGACAGCCTGTCTTTTGTGGGTAGGGTGGTCAGGGAAGTAAGTGGTGAAGATTTTGAACATGATATAAACATTATGTACTATATACTGTGTGGTACATACTACATGATGTACCTGTAAATAAACAAAATTACTATGTTAAATAAAATATACTTTTAAAAGTACATAAAGCCTTTAGAGTTGCCTTGGCAAGGTCTTGACCATTTCTGACTTAAGCAGTTGAGGCTGACATATTGGTATTTATTTTTTTAAACATTATCTCAATACATGGCTCTTGCTAACTGGGAACTTGGTATGTAGACCAGTCAGGCCTTCAACTCAGAGATCTACTTCCTCTGCCTCTCAAATACTTGGATTAAAGGTGTGATACTACACCCAGCTCTTTTTGTTTTGATTTCACATATTTATTTATTTAGTGTGTGTGTGTTTACACACAAGAATGTGCCATATTGTGGGTATGTAGGTCAGGGGACAACTCTGTGAATCAGTTTTCTCCCACTGTGTGGAAGCCCATGGATTGAACTCAGGTCATTAGGCTCAGCAGCAAGCACCTATTCCTACCAGCTTCCTCATTGACCCTGAAATGATGTATTTAAAGAACATGTAGTCTCTAGAATACCGAGTAAGATTTTGTTTAGCTGGTTTTTTTCACTTTGAGATAGGGTCTCTCACTGTAGCCCTGAATGGAGTGTAACCTGCTGTGTAGACCAGGCCAGCCCGTAGCAATCTTACTGCTCTGCTTCCCAGGTATGTAGCAGGTTTTTAAAAAGATCTCAAAAGAAAACAAGCTAAGCAAGTCATGGAGAGCAAGCTGGTAAGCAACGTGCCCTCAGGGTCTCTCCTTCAGTTCCTGCCTCCAAGTTCCTTGCTCTAGTTCTTGCCCTGATTTCCCTTAATGCTGGACTGTAATCTGAAATAAACCCTTTCCTCTCTAAGTTGTTTTTAGTTGTTGTATTTATCATAGTGACAGAAGCCAAATCAGGAGAATCATTTATCTCCATATTCTAACTACCTCCAGCTGGGATACTAGGTAGCCCCCTGCCCCTAGCCACAGCAATTCCCAATGAGTCCCAACCCACAGTGGAGCTCCACCTTTCCTCTTGGCTTCTTTTTGGGAATATCCCTTCATCAGACACACTTGTCCTCACTCCTAGCACATTCTGTGCCTGGAAAGCCAGAACTTTTTATCCCTTCTGGTCAAGGATAAACTTCTTTCTAGTGACAAGACTCCACAGTATGTGGTCTGAGATGTTTGCTGAACATGTGTCTCCAACTCCCAGCCTCTTAGCTCACTGGGGATGCGTAGTGTTTTGATGTCACAGAAAGTTGGCTTTCTGCTTATTCTTGCTTCTGTAGACCTATCCCATCTCTCTCTTGAGTATTGAAGCCCCCAATCCGACCATGCCACGTCTTCAACTCAGAGAGGCAAAAAGGTCCTGGGAAGGTTTTTATGACCCGAGCTTTGCTTTGACTTGGTCACATACTTGTGCACAATATTGATTGGTTCTTTATGGCTCTGCCTTGGGAAGCAGATTCAGAGTCCTCTAAAGGCCAGTTTTCATTCTAAATCCATTCCAGCCTGTGTTGTGGAAGTCAACATCTATACCTCATGTCCTGGGATAGATAGAATAAACATACTAACTCAGTCTCTGAAGATTTTGGACCTGAGACATCAAAGATGTTCTTCTGTCTAACCCCTTCTGTGGTTCCACGGGCCTTTATATGCTGACCAGAGCCTAAATGGTTGCCTTACTGGCTGTATCCTTTGGGGAGGCTGGGGAGGCCTTCTATAGGTACTGCTATCCTTTTCTATATGGAGCAAAGTGTCAGGCAGACAACCATATCTGATCTTGGCTTTTAGGAAAAGTCAAAATGAGAGGAAACAGAAATTAGATGAAGTGACCAATTAGTAAATTCAGAGTCAGGCTCCATGACAGATGTCACAGCTAGTCTTGAATGTGATTGTAATCCTGGCCCTTGGCTCCATCATTCTGCCAGTCACTAGGACTTATCCAGTCCATTGCCTCTGCCATGTGCTCTCCCCAACAACCAACGTCAAAGGACTGGAAGTCACAGCCCTGTTGTTCTCTATTGAAGGAGACAATGGTCAGGAATAGAGAAATAGGACCCAAGGAGGGTGCTTGGGAGACCCTCCATCTAGCTTAGCACCCAGATCCTGGCATTTCCATTAGGTGCAGCGACCTCAGAAATGACAGTCTGAGAGAAAGACCAAGAACAGCTATAACATACAGCAGGGCTCTAGCCTTCCTAAGAGCCTGCATAACTAGTCCTCCACCTCTGGGTCTAGCTCCGGACACCAATTCCCAGTAGCAATACCCAGCAAGAGTATCCAACACTGAGCACCAGCTGAATGCCTCTGGCCTCAGAGTCCACCTCTCTTCCCATAGAACCATGGACTGCTGAGCTAATGGCTCTGTAGAAATAAATATGAAGCTCCAGGATCTTAGAGATAGAAAACAACTGTGTCTTTCCTAATTCAGGGAAATTAGGGAGAGTGGTCTAGCAGTGCCACTGGTATTATTAAGACCACTGACTGATAAATGAGGATAACACTGAGAAACTAAATTATGTGGAGCAATAGCATGTGGGGATGGCTCTGTTTGGTGAGCCCAAACAGGTATTTTACTATTCCCCAGCCAGAGTTTCCTTCTTCCAGGGAGCTTTTAGGCACACAACAGGTGTCTCAAAGAAGTCCATGGCTGAGCTGGGTGGTGGTGGCGCACGCCTTTAATCCCAGCACTTGGGAGGCAGAGGCAGGTGGATTTCTGAGTTCGAGGCCAGCCTGGTCTACAGAGTGAGTACTAGGACAGCCAAGGGCTACACAGAGAAACTCTGTCTCGAAAAACCAAAAAACTTAAAAAAATTAAAAAATAAAAAGAAAGAAAGAAGGGAAAAAAGAAAGAAAATTAAAAAAAAAAAAAGAAGTCCATGGCTAATAGTGGGAAATCTCCAACAATGGGATTCCGCAGAGCAAGGTGTTTACTCCTTTCCAACCACCTTATAGAAGTAGACATAAGGGAGCCAAGGAAGAGGTGAGAGAGGTGCTGGGGAGGAGCCTGCAAAGCTGCCTTTTCTCTCTTGATGTCATTTCCAGCTTGGGTTGGGCTTTGCCAGGCTAGTTAGCATTAGGCAGCATGGACTTGCCCTCACCCTAAAGCTCCTGTTGCTCCTACAGTTAACCTCCAGTGCTAGATGGCCTGTCGCAACTAATTCTGAAGTGTGCAACATTAGCAAAGGCTTCTGAGAACTAGAGACTATTAGGGCTGTGAAATGGACCAGAGTCCCAGTCAAGATATTTTGCCAGCCAACAATTCAGAATGTGAATGACAATCAGTGAAGTGCTCAGCATGCTCTTCAATGCCAGCCAGGACTAAGGCATTTGAAGTTGATCTGCAGCTTAATCAAGCTGGAGTATCCTCTCCCAAGGAAGTGCTGCCTTTCAAGCTTTAAGGAGAGAAGCTTTTTCCCTCAAGTGTCCTTCTAGCCATTGAGAGTTATGGGGCACAAGTTGGATCTGCTGCCATGCTTTGTGCTAGTGTCTTCTGAGTGCACAGGAGTGTGGGTATTTTGTCCTGAAGTGTTTGTTAGCTGCCTGTTCTACTGGGTAAGTCAGGCAATGTGGAATCCTCTCTACGAAGGGCTCATGGTTAGCAGGCCTGACATCAAAGCTGCCTAGCCAAGCACTGAGAGCTGCCCACTCAGTCCCTGCCCTGGTATGGAGTCTATGCATCTACGCTGGCCCTTATCTTTCTAGTTGCTTCAGCCCATGGTGCCTAGTGGAAAGCTTCCACAACATTGCACGGACACATCTGCCAATCAGATGATGGGCTGTTGCTTAGTTTCTACTCAGGGTAGAAGGGTGATACCAGAATAGCAACAGCCACTTTAAACCTGAGGAGTAGGATAAGAATGGATGTGCAAAAAGACAAAGGTAGGATCATAATTCTTCGACATGACAACTCCAGCTGCTTTCCTTCTGGCTCTCTGATACTTTATCATGAGACACTTTTCCAGAGCTTCACCTGCAGCCCAGCTCCGTGGCAACCCTATTATCCTCTCAGGACAGGAAGCCTTGAGTCTCTACCTATGCCCCACACCACCAAGACCAGCAATAGTCTGGGGAACTCGATGCATAGAGTTGCTGAGACCAGACCCTGGCAAAAGCAGGGAGAGTCGGAATGGGTGGAATTAACCCCTCCTAGAACCTCAGAGACCAGGCCCAGAGTGGGTCACCATAGGATACTATCCACACTGGCTAAGTCACCCCAGGTCACTGGAGCTGCCCAAGCAGAAGACCTGTGTGAGAGGCCCTGAGCAGAAGAGCTGTGTGAGAGGCCCCGAGCAGAAGAGCTGTGTGAGAGGCCCTGCCGTCTTGGGTTTGCTCTTGGAATACATAATGAAAGAGGATATCCTATGAGTTTCTTGAGACCATTTATGTACCTATTATCCTCTAGGTCTTTGCATATTTCTCTTCTGAGAACAGAACACATAGGGTGTCTTACTGAGAATAATGCAAGAACAAGCAATAATTTGAATTATTTGGACCAAAATAGCTACTTCTATCTAATTCAGCTGATAAGAGCCCAAACCTAGCATGTCACCCTCATATCTTGCCCAATCTTCTCCAAGAATAACTGTACACCTGGGCTACTTACTGCTTCCTACAATAAGTGTTCTAGAGGATCTTGAATCACAGACTTGTACAGATAAGGCTTGAGCGCTTGACTCCAGTTCCAGAGCACTCTGCTGTAGAGGAGTTTCCAGCTCCCAAGACAGCTGTCACCCGGTGGTGACAGCAGGGGTGATGACCACTGTCTCCTTCCTTCAGTCACTGAGCACTGGATTGGAGTATATTAGTAAGTTTCTAGTGGTCCAAGGCCACAAGGACTTTTTTTTTTTTTTTTTTTTTTTTTTTTTTTTTTTGGTAAGAATGGGTTTGTCAACAGGGGTCGTTATCTTCTATGATTTTGTCCTAAGAGAATGTTCCTTCTATACTACCTGGCTGGCACAGCTACCAGGTACCATGCTGTTGCATGTGATGGGGTGGGAGTTTGGTATCTGTAGGGAGAAAAAAAGATGAGAGGCAGCTGGCTGTTTCCTGACAAGGTATCTAGACAAAGCCACTACTGTCTAAACCATGCCCCAAGGGCCTGCCTGTAGGATGGTCTGTGAGCCATGAAGCAGGGTATAGGAGCTAAGGGCACTGAGGGAAGGGGTGGTAACGATCAAAGAACAGTAGGGCCTGCAGCAGTGGCTCAGCCTCCAAACCTGAGATGCAGGTGTGGCACTTCCTGGCACTTCAGTGGTTACTGAGCAAAGAAAAGTGCTAGCAAGTGATGGTCCTGTCTTAATAAGGCCTGGCTCAGACTCCTAAAGAATTACACTGGGGCAAGAAAGACCATACCCTGCAATTAGCAGCTTCAGGTGCAAGAATCTCAGGAACCAATGCTTGGTGTCAGCCTGGACAGGGATAGTGGTACAGAGATCATAAGGAGTCTGGGGGTCATGGCTAAGCAAAGCAAGTGAAGTGAGAGGGGTGGGAGAAACTGAGAGAAAGCTATACTGCTGAGACATGATGGTGGGAATTTGTAATAGACAAAACAGCTGATCCAGAAGATGGAAAGGACACCTGAGTCCTCATATTGGCCAGGCTCCTCCTCAATAACACTATCCAGGCTTACTCAGCTCTGCATAAGCCACACCCTGGGCACTTGTCCACCTGGCCCAAGCCAAGGCACCAGACCTTCATCTTAAATCTTTCTTTTCTCATGCAGTGGGGGCTCTGAAGTATCCTGTCCTGATCCAAAGCTACCTCATGATCCACAGAGAGAATGAAATAAATGCCACTAGAACAGAGAACTGCTAGCAGACAGCAGAACTGGGGCCTGACAGAGCCCCACTGGTCCACTGAACTTGTCCACAACAGAATCTGGGTGTCCACGTGGCATCTACAGGAAGTACCTGAAACGACCTAGAACTTTGCAACCATCCAAGGTGAATTTATCTCTGAACTGAAAGCCTGTGAATTTGAGGCATGACTCATTGTTCCATAGAATTCACACGCAAGCCTCATCTCTAGGATGCCACTGTGGCCGAGGCCTGCCTCTTAGAAGGCATTAGGGATATGCCGGGGTTGCGGGTAAAGTGCTGCATGTCCGGCACAAAGCTTCAAAGTGGGGGCTGCTGCTCCTGACAGGCATGGTGCTATAACAGCCAGGCAAAGACAAAAGCATATACCACACCCACATCTAGCCAGACCTACCCCTCTTGTGAAGCAGCAGATTACAAGTTACTGAACCTGCAACCATACATTGAGATGGCCCAATGAAAGAGCCACACGTCTGTTTCTGGGCTATTTTTTCTTTCTTATCACCTTTCTCTGGGTTTGATCCATGTCTTGGGGTTTCTGTTGCCTTCTGACTCTTATCTGGAACTTATCCATCTCTTCCAACCATCTTTGATTGGGTACATTTTGCTCACAGACACCTAAGACACCAAAGATGACACACACATGGAGCTTGGGGTCCATGACAAGACTGCAAGTTAAAGAGGAAAAGCCACTACAGTTCTACTCAGCCTCATGGAGAGTTATATCCCTATCTCCATATGATGAATGTAAATTGAATATAGGGTAGTTTGGATGGTACTCAGCCTAGTATGTGGCTTCTATCCTGTAGCTTATGTCTGATGGTTATCACCCCACCCCAACAGCTCTCACAGCACCCTAAGAAGCACGCCCCATTGCTGGTGCAGGAGAAACTTTGGGCTGACATGCAACAATGAGGGAATCCAGGCTGGCAATTACCCAGCTAATTTCAGCTACGTAGACAGCCAAATCAGAGATTTCGGTTTCTTTAAAAGCCCACCTCAGGGCCAGAATTAACCACCAAATTAATTGTCTGTAGCAGCCTGGGACTTTCTGAGTATAACACAGGTCTCTTCTGATACAGGATGCTGGCTTGTCCCAGTGATGTAATCATTATGATTAGATTCAACCTGAGTCTACCACAGTCGTGAACTCTCAGCAAGCACGCTGGGTCTTCTTTTCATCACATATGAGTGAGGTCATAGACACCCTCTGGGAGATGCCTATTTCTGCATACTCTCCTCTTTTCTGGCTCCAAGGTCCAAAACAGCTTTCTCTATGTCAGTGGCCCCCTTCCCTTTTCCATACCAGCAAAAGATACCTAACACATTCCAGCTGAGACCCACACCAGTCAAGGGGCTCCCCTGCAGGCCACAAGGACTCTTTAATAGTAAAATTGGTATGAACTCTCAGCACTGAGACTACACAAAGGTATTGGGGTGCCCAGAGCAGGTAGCTCTGAACAAACATGAAGTCCACCTACGGCAATCTTAAACTTTACAGGCTTGAGCTGAAACCCATTCCAGACAAATGGGTACCAAACCTTCAGCTCACTGTTTCAGCACCTCCTGGCCAAGAACTCAGTCCGCTGTCGCCTACCAGTTTCTAGTCCTACTGTTTGCTAGCTACAAAGATGACTTTGGGCCAAGTGTGGACAGAACTCTCTTCAAACAGTGAGTGAGCAGGTTGCCCTCAGCGATATAAAGGGGGCTATATTTTCTCGGTAGAAGGGGACTTTTGCATAGCTATCCTTTCTTGTCCTTGTGAATAGTACTGTCTCTTACCTGGGTGAAACCCATAGACCCCAGTGCTACAGTTAGAATCACCCAAATCCTGTTTCCTAACCCAATGCTGGTACACAGTTTGTTCCCAGGACTGACAGAATGAGGGATGCTCACAAGCCTCATTAGGGTATCTACCTTAATCAGTGCTGCTTGGCTCTTGATTTATCTCAGGATGACCAGTGAGTTCCACTGCACCATGGCATGGGAGCACAGGGTCATCTTACACAGCACCTCCTCCCCATAGCTCATATTAAATCTCAGGGCTCAAGTCACCAGGGGATTCAAAAGTATTGGGCTGGGGGACTGCCTTAGGCTTGTTCGGAGGGTAAGCAACCATCTGCAGAGCCTGTGCGTGCGGTCAGAAGTGGTCATGCAGCCATGTGTTTTTGTGTCACTGCAGTGGTAGAGACATGTCTCTGAGTATCAGGTGTCTGTGTATCCCTGCTGGCCCAAACCCATGGCCCCCTCCCTACCCCCTCCCTGCCCCCCTCCTACCTCCCAGGGCTTGTTTCATCACAAATTCCATGGTGATGGCTTGGTTCCTCAGGAGCCACTCCGGGGTCAGATTTTACATTCAAGTGTGGTCGGGTCTTCTGCCTAGAGAGAGTAGGTGGTCATAGGTACCCTGACCAACATTTCCTGAGACCCTCATCTACTCCTTGCTCTCCTCTACACTATCTCGAGAGTCTAGGGTGAGAGGCTTTCTTTTCATACCCAGATCAGGATGGCAGGGTTCAGAGCCCAGCCAAACCAACTGTCATCTTGCTGCTTCTGGGGTTTCTGAAGGAAGCTTTCAGCTGCTACTGCAGCTTACAAACTTGGAGCCACCAGTTACTGGAGACTGGTGCCAGCCTCCTCAAGTGGGGGTGGAGACCAGGGGGCATTTGAAGGTCAATGCTCTGCTGTAGCACCCAGGTTCTGGCTGCTCAGGCTTCTTGGCAGTTTTGGAGCTGTGGGGAAGAATTGGAGAGACAAGTCCATGAATGTTACCCCTCAGGAAAGGTCCTTATGACTTCTGACTAGTCTCAACTATATCTGTTCCTAGAGAGACTCTGGAGGCCCACAGCAGAACTGGCCCTGGATGGAGGAGAGAGTCCCATCTTCCAGTGGGAGGGGAAACAGATGACCCATTCCTGCTTCTGCATGGGGTAGGGCGATCCAAGCCAGAATGCCCAGTGTGGACTAAAGTGCCAGCAGCGTTTGGAAAGGTGTTTTCTGCAATACCAACAACTGCAAAGACATCCCTCTTTGTAGGATCTTCCTGTCAGGGAACCTGGTCCCTAGGGATCCAGTGTTTCACAGGTTTCCCTCTGCGGAATGAGACCCGAAGGGGTGCCAGGCAGGGAGAGTGTCCCAGAAGCTAGGGGTTCAGGGATGCCTTTGCAGCAAAGCCAGTTGCCTTCTAAACTTCTCTATGTCTCTGGGGAATTGGGGGATGGGGGCTCCACAGGGCCAGCTGTAGAGAGGCTAGAACGCTGCAGAGATTCCGCAAAGACCAAGGTATCCTGTTCTCTCGCGGCCGCCGCACCCTTTGCTTTGCTGGGCGAGGTGCCCGACTGGAGCACGGTCTCAGGCCGAAGCGCGCCAGGGAAAAAAGAAAGGAAGAAAGAAAGAGATAGATAGATAGATAGAGAGAGAGAGAGAGAGAGAGAGAGAGAGAGAGAGAGAGAGAGAGAGAAAGAGAGAGAGACAGAGAGAGAGAGAGACAGAGAGAGAGAGAGAGAGACAGAGAGAGAAAGGAAGGAAGGAAGGAAGGAAGAAAGAAAGAAAGCAAGAAAGAAAAGGGAAACAAGGGTCACTTCAGCACCTCGCGATGGACAGCGCCTTCCAGGCTGAGCAACCTTGGGTCTGAAAGGCAAGGAATCAAGAGTAGGGGAACCTAGGATATGGGTAGGAGACCCATGGCTAAAAAGCAGAGATCCGAGAAGGGAAGCCCAGGAGTCGGGAAGAAGACTGGGCTGGGAAGGGGGGAGGAGGGAGCCGGTTAAGGTCGGACTGGCTGCTAGGGCGCCGGTTACCTTCCAAGGTGGACGATCAACAGCAGCGCTCTCTCAGGCCGGCGGGGTCCATGTGGCGCTCTCTGTTGCTGCAGCGGCTGAAGGACACCGAGAGGAGGGCGCGTCACTCAGGGGCGCCCCCGCCCGCGTCCCGCATGACGAGGAGGGCGGGGCTCGGCGGAGGTGTGGGGGGGGCAACCGCTCCCCCGATTCTCAGATCCTGGCCCGGTGCGCGCGACAGCTGCATTAGGGACCCCTCCTTGGCCTGGGCCATTCTCCTCACACCCGGCCTGGAGACCCTCCTGAAGTCCTCCTGAAGTGCACTCCTGAAATGCAGGGCTAACGCAGGGCTGGGGTCGCCATCCCTAATCTACCAACCACGTCTGCTCCTGACCGGGTTGCTTTACTCTTTGCTGGCAGGACCGGAAGA
>NW_022196905.1:101421083-101430286 GCF_008632895.1 Mastomys coucha
GATCGAGCAAGATAGGCCCACGCATCCAAGGTTCTCCGGTGTGCAGAGCCGCCAAATGTGGCTTTGGTGGGATAGAAACCTTAGCCAGTCAGGGACACCTGAAGGTCACTGCGGACATAGCTGGGCGGGGGCTCCTCGGAGACAGCCACAGCCCCGCCTCTAGGCCGCCCCTTCCTGGGCACCAGGATTTCAACTCTGCTGCGGCTGCACTGCACTGCAGAAGAACCCGGCCACAAGGTTGGCCCAGCATCTCTACACTTATCTTTGGGGTCTTCTGTGAGACAATCAGCTCCGCAGAAGCCAGAGCATGTGGAGACACCTAAGCTGTTTTTGATTCTGACTAGCCAGGGAGCAATTCCTGACCCGCAGGGTCTAGTGCTGATGGCCATTGCATTAACTGTTACTGTTCCTCCTGGCTGAGTCATCCCTCAGAATTAGGTTGTTCTTGACCTTCACCCAATTTAGTGAGACTTCTTGCCTAATGAATATTCCTCCTTCATCAACATCCCAAAGTTGCCCCAGAGTGCTTGGTGGCTTGCATTAGGGGGTGAGGGTGAGGGTGGGGGTGGGGGCCAGGGCGGGGGCGATGTGAAGAGTCCATCCCGGACTTGCTTTTATCCGTTTTTGTTCCTTTGACCTGGCAGATTCAAAGCAGAAGAGACCAGGAACAGAGCTGGAGTGGAGACAGGAAGAGAAAGTGTCAAGCCCCACACCTTTTAGCCCTGACTTTAGCCTGGGGCCTTGGAGTTAGGGATAATGTCTGATCCTACTTGATGATTCTGCATTGCACCTAGGCATATGCCTAGGAGGAGGGGATCATTCAGAAACTCAGCATGACTCACACCGGACACAGAAGAGTTAAGTCTCCCAGTGTCCTTCCTACTGGCACTGTCCATCTCAGTTCACCCATCACACTCCTGGTAAGGTTGGTTGATGTCCCAAACTTTGTTCAGGCCCAGGACTGATACCCTGTGGAATGGGGTCACCTGAACACAGATGTGCCCAGTCTGGCTCATTCTGTGTTTTTGGAGCAAGGGCCACACAGCAAGACAGATTCATTACTTCTCACTGGCTTTTCTTCTCCCCACCACTCCACTAGAGGGACCTGACCTTCTGGCAGCAATCCCATAGAAGACCCTGGGTTGACCTCCTAAGACAAAGCAGGCCAACCTAATCCATCCACTGACTCCATACATAGTCCTGAGCCCAACTGAGATTATTAGAGGCAAAGTATCCTAGGACTAGTGGACTTCCACGTCCTCTGTTTCTCTCCGGCTGTCTTTGCCTTCCTGTGTCTGCTTTTGTGTCTCTGTTGTAACTATATCTGTTGTTCTTGTCTTTATGTCTAGGTATATCTCTCTTTGTTTCTCTGTCCTAGCTTTTTTTTTTTTTCTGTATGGGTGTTTTGTCTGCATGTCTGTGCACCACATGTGCATCTGGTACCCATTGCATCCAGGAGGGAGTATTAGATCCCCTGGGACTGGAGTTACAAATAGTTGTGATTTACCATGCAGACACTGGAAATCAAACCTGGGTTTTCTGAAATTGCAGTCAGTTATCTTAACTATTGAATCATTTCTCCAGTCTTCTAGTTTAATTTTGTATATGTGTTGTTTTGGTTCTTATTTATTTATTTATTTATTTATTGGTTGTTGTTTTCAAAGAAGTTCCCATGTGTTGCAGGCTGGTTTTGATATATAGGCAGCGATGACCTTTATGTTTGACCTTTACACTCCTGTCATCACCTCCCAAGTCCTGAGAGTACAATGCTATTTCCAGACTTTGCTGAAGGAAACAGGTGAGGACAGTGACAGTCTTAAGTTTGAGTGAGAGAACCCTGGAAGGTGGTGGTTGCTGGGCTTGAGAGATCTTTCAGGGCAGTGCTACCCTAGGGAGAAGGCCCCATAACTGCCTGCCAAGCTGGGGTGTGGACCACAGCTAAGGCTGGCTGTTACAAGCTACCTAGACCTCTGAACCTATAATACAAAGAAGCAAGACGGCAAAAGGCCTTTGCCTAACTGACCAGCCATTTGGAGCAGACACAGCAGCCTTAGAGCAAGTTGACCTGGCTGGCCTCAAACTCACAGTTTGAGATCACAAACTCAGCAGAGATTCTTCTGTTTCTACCTCCCAAATGTTGGGAATTAAATGGATACACTATCATGCTGGATAGCCTCATTACTATTTTAATATTCTTGTTGAGATATCTCTATATAAATGGAATTTTGGGGTGAAGAGATGGCTCAGCAGGTAAGACAGCTTGCTGCTTTTACAGAAGATCCAGCTTCAGTCTACAGACTTCTAGCTGTACAGAGGATCCCAAAAACCTAGTGAAAAAGACTGGTTTGTTGAAGATCCAGGAAGTGAGAGTTCCAGGATGCAGAGGGCTTGTGTATTAGGACATACAGAAGGCAGACAGTAATAGGAAAAGGTGAAAATGGATCAATGGCCAAGTGATGTCATAATAGAGGAGCTAACAGCTAGAGGGGACAGATTCCTACCAAGAGGTCAGCCCTGGACACCATATGCATTTGTTTACAGATAAATGCTGCCTAAGGGGCCTGGGACAGAGGAGGGATACCTTGCTCATTTGCCCCCCTCCACAGGTGCTTCAGAGGCTCCGTTACCAGAAAGCACAGAATGTGAGGTCTGAGAGGGCCTCCAAAGTTGACAGAAAACCCCTCTGAAGGGTTATCTAACAGGCTTGAGCATTGCTAACACAGCACTGGCCTGAGCATTCCTAACACAGCACTGGCCTGAGCATTGCTAACACGCACTGGCCTGAGCATTGCTAACACGCACGGGCCTGAGCATTGCTAACACGCACGGGCCTGAGCATTGCTAACACAGCACTGGCCTGAGCATTGCTAACACAGCACTGGCACTTGTCCTCTCCCCTTCCCTCTCCCTTGCTAAACTTTTAGATTACTTTCCTAAGCTAGCTTTTGAGGTTTATTACCTTATTTGGCCACTTCCTTATGCCTGACTAAAACTCCAAGGTCCAGCATCAACATTCATATTATGGCTACAGTGATTAACAGGTCCAATCAGGTCTTACCAACTCATCCTAACATACTTTTCCTTTGTCTCCTTAAAAACCCATTCCTACAGAAATACCTGCTATCTTTGTCCTACCCAGAGGAAGCCCACCTCACCCCCCCCATCTCTCCAGGGTAATAAATCTTTGTGCTGAGAACTTCATGTCTGGCTATGTTTGTACAGACTCTGAGGGTACAGAACACCCTTCACTTTGATTCCTCTGCAATGTAGGTTGCTCCAGAAGGATTGGAAGGATAGGCTGCCCTGCTCCAGCTCCACTCTCTGGAAAGCTCTACAAAGCAACCTCTAAGGAGGTTATCCATCTACCTAGGCAGGTTCTGAGACGCAGATGCCTTCCCTGCTCTGGGTCCAGAAAGAATACTAAAAGAACTTTTAGGGTTCTTGGAGTCATCTTCAGTTCTGGTGTGGGGCCTAGCAGCAGGGAACTATGGAGGGTATCTTTGCAATCTAACTGATCCTCTTCAAGGCATTGGTTCAGGAACTTCAAACAAAATTAATAATTCAGTGCCCTGAATAATGCATACCCAGGGAGGATGCACCCCCTGGATGCACCTATTTCCTGCTGGGTCCTGTGATTATTTAAAAGAGCAACATGTGAGACACAAGATGGAGAATTGCAGTCGTTTATCTGAGCTGGGTAGCAGGTAGGGCTGTGAGTGGAGGGAATTTCAGGTAGAGAGATCCCTTCTGCCTCAGCAATTTCCATGAGCCTCCTGCTACTACTGCCCAGCCAGTGGCTGCCTAACAAAACCCAGCCTCTGGGTCCTAGATGGCTAGATGTCTTCTGTGTCTGAGAATTTGTCCTCTGAGATCCTAGGATCAAAAGTAGGAATGCTGCCCGCCCTCAGTGGTGGCCTCTTGCCAGCAATCCTACCCTGGGTTCTACCAAATCATATACTTCTGAAACTGTCTAACATTAAGAAGCATGGTAGCTACCACCAAGGTCTTGGCTCAACCTTGCTCAGATCCAGAGCTTAATCAGGGAGGCTTGGGACTCCTCTCCAGACTCAGAGGGAGAACCTGGTCAACAGACAGAAGGACCTCTTGCCGGCTGGTGTCGTGAAGCATCTCAAATCTCTCTGCAGTGTGTGGGGGGCCTCAGTACCCTGGCACTCACACCAGTTGTTACTTCTTCTGATCTCCTGAGAGGCTTTAAGCTGCATACTAGAGGCCTCCCAGGACATGGCTCTATAGGCCTCCTTACACCCTTAGAGAAGTTTGATTTTCCATTCCCCAACCCTGAACTGTCAACTCAGCCTGTGAGCACAGGGATAGAGTACACAGTTTACACAAGAGCTACTTCTGCTCCTAGACAATTCAGGCTTAGAAATACAGCTGAGTGGTTGCCTGAAGATGTCAGTGTGGGAACTAAAGCTGGATGGATCCAGGCAGCCCCAAGTTTTCTAATGCCATGGAGTCCTGGAACAGCCAGCATAGTTTAGTTTTACCTGTATCACATCCCACTCCCCTTCTGCTCCTTGAGACCTGAACCCCAGTCCCAGGAAGATCCTGAGCTAAAACAGGATCAAGAGAGAGAGAGACATGTTGGTAGGGCTGGGAATCCTGGATGGTCTGAGGCATGCTAAGTTTCCTTATTTACGGCTGAGGTCTCATCCATTATAGCTAGGATACTTCAGGCCATACCCCATGACTGTCACATCCCACAGGATGTGGGTTGGTCTGGGAGACCCTGGGAGAAGTCTGCAGTGGGTGATGGAGCCCTCTGGTTTTGGTACTTCAGGACAGTTCCATAAAGATGCATATGGAGGGCAGGGTAGGAAGGGTTAGCTAAACCTTTTTAGAAGGTTTGTACTTCTTTCTGCTGCTGCTTCTCAGGTAACACACAGATTGAGGTCATGTCACATGTGAGTATTTCTGGACTGTCACATAGCAGAAAAGCAGAGGGAGGAGCTATTTTGGCTCTGCTGCAGCAGGACCCTCCACAGCCTGCTGTGCTCAGATGCTGGAGCTCTGGCTCAGCACTGACTATAAATGGATGCCCATAGGCATGGATCTTCTCCTGACTATTGGTCCTCATGTCCATGGGCAGAGGCATCGGTTTCTGGATCCAGGTCCTGTTGTATTGTATTTGGGGTGTGGCCAAGTCAGAGTAGGGATGAATGGGAGTATGGCAAAGCAGCTTGGTTGGGCAAATCCAGAAGTTGCCTTCTCCAACAAAGGGAGGGTTTCCAGTGTTCAGCCTTATCAACTCAGCAACTTTAAGTAGCCAGGTGAGAGAGCTACATCACAGAAGCCAGGGAACCATCCTGTGTTTCCTCACTTTCCCCCGTCCTATAAAGCCAGTTGGTGGCTGTCCTCAGCATACCACTGATGCCACAGAAAAGAATTTCAGTATGAACCCTAGTTGGAGGAATCTTTTTCAGCATTAGAGGCTATCCTTGGTGAGGCAATCACTCTACAAACTGAACTAGCTCCCCAACCTATGGAATTTGTCATGAGATTTTAACGTAGACTGACTTTCTAGTAACTAGAATTAATAGAAAGGTGCTGAGGGAAAGAATATACACCCAAGTGTATGTGTGAACTTCTTAAAAGAAAGGCATGTTCAAGTGTTCATAATTTCTATATGGATAGATGATTTTTATGACTTCTGAAGTTATCTTTAGGGGTGGCCAAGGAACCTTTTCTTTTTGTAAATGAGATCATATGGCAGTCCTTGAGGTGCACTGGATGTGATTATAGTTAATAAAGCATAACTGGCAAGAGTAGCTCAGAGAATTGTTTTTATTATAAACAAAGTTTATAGTCTTGTTTGGGAGATTTCCATAAAACTGCAAGTTTATATCTGGGAAAGGATTAATGTTACACACTATATGCTTAAGCCTTAAGCATGGTTATTATGATTGTAATTTTATTATTATAATTTATGTACATGTATGTGTCTGCTTGTCTGTATGTACACCCTGGAGGCTAGAAGAAGGCAGTAGATCTCCTGAAACTGGAGTTACAGATGGTTGTGAGTTGACCCATTTAAGTGCTAGGAACTGAACCCAAGTCCTCTGCAAGAGCAGCAGTCCTAGCATCTTCATTATCATTTTAATATTCTTGTTTAAGATATCTCCAGCAAGGCAGTGGTGACGTATGCCTTTAATCCTAGCACTTGGGAGGCAGAGGTGGGCAGATTTCTGAGTTTGAGACCACTACTCACTACAGAGTGAGTTCCTGGACAGCCAGGGCTACACAGAAAAACCCTGTCTCAAAAAAAGAAAAAACACCAAAAAAAAGAGGAAGAAGAAAAAGAGATATCTCCATATAAAAGAAATATTGGGGCTAGAGAGATGGTTCAGCAGGTAAGAGAACTTTCTTCTCTTACAAATGATCCAGGTTCAGTTTCTGGCACTCACACAGCAACTGGAGTTCTTGACTCTCACCTCACAAGTATTTCAGACAGACTCTAGGGTAAGGGGTCTTTTCCCTTTCTGTGTTTCCTTGTTTTCATCCTCTTTCCATCCTGCCTCACAGAGATGCTTGTGGACCATAACCCTGGAGTAGATTGCTTGGGTCCTGCCCCTACTGGGGGAGCGCCCTCCTGGGTAGATGTAGAATAATACCCATCTGTCTCCAAAGTGCCTCTAGGAACCTCGGAGGATCCAAGAAGGTGAAGGAGAAACTACCCAACACCAGCCTGCCTATGCCTTGCTTTCTTGTCCTCATTCACCCTATCCACCAGCAAGTGTGACCCAAACCTACCCATTCAGCCACTTGTTCATTCATTCACTCACCGAGTTACACAATACATTTGTGTCTTTCTCACAGACCTACCCATTCATTCACTCACAGAGTTACACAGTACGTTTGTGTCTTTCTCACAGACCTGCCCATTAAACCACGTGTTCATTCATTCACAGAGTTACACAGTACATTTGTGCCTTTCTCACAGACCTGCCCATTCAGCCACTTGTTCATTCATTCACTCACTGAGTTACACAATACATTTGTGTCTTTCTCACAGACCTGCCCATTAAGCCACTCACTCATTCATTCACTCACAGAGTTATACAGTACATTTGTGTCTTTCTCAAAATCAGCCTATCTTTTTCAGTTTATTCTAGCAATCCTTAGAAAGTAGAAAGGAAATTCATGTGGTGAGGGCTTCATGCTGCATTGTATAGGGTGGGAGGTGAGAGGGACAAAGGAGAGGCTGTGCTCCGCCTGTGATGATGAGCTCACTCTGCCACTATCACAGCATTGCCATATACCCATATGGGGTATAAAGCCCCAAGATCCAAACACTTTCATCCAAAACTTGCAATGAGTTTCCAGCCACAAACTTTGGGAGATGTTTCTAAGCTAGAGCAGGTATAAATGAAAAGGGGTCCAGGAATATTTCTGTGGGTCATATCCTTGTAAGAGATCAGTCTGGAGGTAGGAGAATCTCAGGTACTCCAACAGGTTCTGGATGAGGCTTTGTCACATTCTATCTGCTATTAACCCAGGTAGCTCAAAACACCCTGGACCTGGCTTCTGAGGGATGTCCACCTATGCACTGGCTGATGGGAAACATACAGGGCAAAGACCATCTCAGAACATATGAAACTGAATGTCTGAGCTGGGGACAGAGGCCAGCCCTATACCAGACTCTAGAAAGGGATAAGTCATAAAGCTATTTTTCTTCCTGGAGCTAAAGACAGGTCACTCATTCCTGACACCATGAAGCCACGCTGCCTGAGACTAGGCGGTTATGTGAGCTCCCAACCACATGATGGATTGCAGTGGGTTTCTTTTTCATTTGTTTGCTTTCTTGTGACAGGGTCTCTTGATGTAGTCCTGCCTGTCTTGAAACTCATTATGTAGACCAGGCTGGCCTCAAACTCAGATCACTTTGCCTCTGTCTCCCAAGGCATGTGTCTTAGTCAGGGTTTCTATTCCTGCACAAACATCATGACCATGAAGCAAGTTGGGGAGGAAAGGGTTTATTTAGCTTACTTCCATATTGCTGTTTATCACAAAGGAAGTCAGGACTAGAACTCAAGCAGGTCAAAAAGCAGAAGCTGATGCAGAGGCCATGGAGTGATGTTCCTAACTGGCTTGCTTCTCCTGGCTTGCTCAGCCTGCTCTCTTATAGAACCTAAGACTTTCAGCCCAGGGATGGCACCACCAACAAGGGGCCCTACCCCCTTGATCACTAATTGAGAAAATGCCCCACAGCTGGATCTCATGGAGGCGCTTCCCCAACTGAAGCTCCCTTCTCTGTGATAACTGCAGCCTGTGTCAAGTTGACGCACAAAACCAGCCAGTACAATTGACCCCTTGTCAACTTGACACACAAACACATCACTATTAAGCATAAACCCTTACTTTCTTATTTATCCCCAAGATCTAAAGTCCCACAGTCTTTACATATTAAAAGTTCAATCAATTTAAAATGTCTAATATCTTTTAAAATTCAAAATCTGTTAATTGTGGGCTCCACTAAAATACATTCTTCTTTCAAGAAGGAAAAATATCAGGGCACACAATCAAAATCAAAACCAATGTCTGGGATCCAACTCACGATCTTCTGGACTCTTCTAAGGGCTTTGGTCACCTCTCCAGCTCTGCCCTTTGTAGCACACATCTTGTCTTCTGGGCTCCAGATGCCTGTGCTCCACTGCTGCTGCTGTCCTTGGTGGTCATTGCATGGTACTGCATTCCCAAAACACTGTTGTGACTAGGCTTTACCAATAGCCTCTCATAGACTGTCTTAACGGTGCCAAGCCTCAGCTCCTTTGCAAGTCACCTTCAGTCCTGGGCCATCAATTGCAACTGAGGCTGCACCTTCACCAATGGCCTCCCATGGCCTCTCACTGTGCTGAGCCTCAGCTGCTCTTCATGACCCCTTCATGCTGTCAAAACCAGTACCACCTGGGTGACTCTTACACATTACCAAGTCCTGCTGCAGCACAAGGTACAACCTTGGCCATCTCTGGAACACAGCCTCTTTGTGCTCTCAGAAAACACATCCCAGAAGATGTCACCTGAGTGATGCTGGTCTTTTCTTAATCACCGCCAATTTCTTAGCTCCAGCTAACCAGCATCAATAGTCTCAGTAATGTAAAGTTTTCACTTTAGTAGTCCTGGTATCTTGTTAATCACAGCTGATACTTCAGCCCCAGCTAACCAAAACCACAGAATCTTCACAA
>NW_022196905.1:101430742-101470582 GCF_008632895.1 Mastomys coucha
TGGATCTCATGGAGGCACTTCCCCAACTGAAGCTCCCTTCTCTGTGATAACTGCAGCCTGTGTCAAGTCGACACACAAAACCAGCCAGTACAGCATGTATGGTGGTTTGAATAGGAATGGGCCATGTAGACACATAGATTTGAATGTTTAGTCACCAGGGAGTGGCACTATTAGGGGGTGTGGTCTTATTGGAGGAAATGTGTCACTGAAGGTGGGCTTTGAGGTTTCAGAAGCCCACTCCAGGCCCAGTGTCTCTCTCTTCCCGCTGCCTACTGATCCAGATGTAGAACTCTCAGCTCCTTTTCAGAATCATGTCTGTCTGCACATCACTATGCTTTCCCCCATGACAATAAAGGACTAAATTCTGAATGTAAGCAAGCACCAATTAAATGCTTTCTGTTAATAAGAGTTGCTGTGACTATGGTGTCTCTTTACAGCAACTGACTAAGATAGCATTTGCCACTTTGCAGTGGTAGGAGATATAGAGACTTTCCCAGAACTGCTGTAGGAGGAAGGAAGTGAGAACAGTATCCCTAATGAGCTGTAGATTATCTGTCATGTGTGACAGGATCAAGGAGAGAATCTGGGTAGGGATCCTCAGTGTTTCCTCTAGGCAGGAGTACATAACTGGACCAGCACAACTCTAATGGTGTAGGCATATTTCTCAAGACCTTCAGCAGCCTCTCTAGGGATGGACTGAGGAAAGAGACTAATTGTGTCAGAAAGGACAATCATAACAAGTCAGTCAGTGGGAGCAATGGAGAGAGTGGCAGTGTGACATTCATGCAGTGATAGGCAGGCAGTATAAAGCTGCCTCACATCCATGGCCAAGAGGCAAAGGATGGTGACAAGTCACTCTCTATGCAGCTCTCTAGTCTAAGATAATTTTCAGCTCCCGAAGCCGGGAGAGGACCTTCTCAATATCAAGCTAGTGTCATAGCTCTCAGAAGCTCTAAGAGGAAAGATAGATGGATGCATGTCTGATTTGACAGTGCTTCAAAAGATGCAAAGAGCCATTTGATTTGGCTGTATTGTGAGGATCTGGAGTCATCTCTGCCCCACAGAAATCCTTAGTGATTGGTAGGAGGTCCCACAGTGAGTGGCTGGTGGAAGCCTCTAGAGTATCATCCCACCCTAAGACAATAAGTTTGAACCATAGTTCACTCTGATGGGGACAGCCATGCAGTCAAGCCCTAAGGTAGGCTTAGGGATTCAGAGGATGCAGCAGGATCATGCCCAGCTCAACATCATCCTGCCCCAGAGACAGTGGTCCTCAGAAGATAAAAGCTTGAGCCACCCTGCTTGTGGTTTCTCAAATCTGCAGAGGAAGACTCAAATAAAGGGGATTCCAGCAGGTAAACCACAGCCTGAACTCATCCTGCAGGAAGTGTCTCTCCAGCCCCTGTTGTGAGGCTTGGGAATCAGGTTGTTATAAAGCCTGCCAAGTACCAGGGTAAGCTATGGGGGTAACTGACTCCTGCTCTTGTCCCACACAGAGTACCTGGGCCATCTGGCTCTAGGATTCCTTAGACTTTTGAATCTATTTCATTACAGAGCATCATTGAAGACCCTTCTTTCTCTTTCTGGGAACCAGGCTTGCCCTGGCCCTAATTCTGCCTAGTCATTTGTTCCTAGTAAGATCTACTTTGGGCATGAGGTGTTCCTTTCAGGTTCATGTATTGAGGCTTGTTTGCCAGCTGGTGTTGGCAGGTTACTGCCTCGTTTGGGATGCTAACTTCATCAACAGATTAGCCCACTAAAGAGTTCATACTGGCTAGAGAGATGGCTCAGTGGTTAAGACTACTGGCTGCTCTTCCAGAGGTCCTGAGCTCAATACCCAGAAACAACATAGTGGCTTACAACCATCTAAGATGAGTTCTGATTCCCTCTTCTGGTGTGCAGGTGTGCATGTAGATAGAGCCCTCAAATACATAAAATAAATAAGTAAATCTTTTTTTAATAAGAATTCATACTGAATAGTTATTAGCCAGAATCTGGTTAGAGAAAGTCCCTGGAAGTATTCTCTATCACGTCTTCCGTTTTGCTCTCTGCTTCCTAGCTGCCATGTGTGATGAGCAGCTTTTCTCTGATATGCTCTAACACCATAATATTCTGCCTCACCTCTGGCCCAAAGCAATAAAACCAGAATACCATGGAAAGGAAGGAACCTCTAAGAAGCCATCTGATAAATTCTTTCTCTGGTTTTTCTCAGCTACTTGTCACAATGACTGTCTTAGGGTGTTATTGCTGTGAAGAGACACCATGATCATGACAACTCTTATAATAGAAAATATTTAATTGAGGCTGGCTTACAGTTTCAGAGGTTTAGTCCATTATCGTCATGGCAGGATGCATGGCAGCATGCAGGCAGACATGGTGCTGGAGAAGGAGCTGTGAGTTCTACATCTTGATCCGCAGGCAGAAGGAGACTGTGTTACGTTCGGCATAGCTTGAGCATAGGAGACCTCAAAGCCTGCCACAGTGACACACTTCTTCCAAGGTCACACCTATTCCAACAAGGCTATATGTTCTAATAATGCCTGTATTAGTCAGAGTTCTTTAGAGTCACAGAAGTTATGATAGTCTCGATGTAGTAAGGGATTTATTGCAGACTTACAGTCTGTAGTCCAGCTCCCAACAATCCACTCCCAATAATGGTCGGCAGCAGCTATGAATGGAAGTCTGAGGATCCAGCAGTTGCTCAGTCCCACAAGGCAAGCAATTTAAAAAAGAGCGAGCTTTCCTTCTTCCTTATATAGGTCTCCAGCAAAAGGTGTGGCCCAGGTTAAAGGTGTTACCACACCCTTAACCCCAGGTGACCCCGATTGAACTCATAGATCTTTCTATCTCAATCCTCTGGGATTCGTAGCCACTACACCTCAAGATCTCCATGCCAAGATTCAGGTCAGAAACTTGTTATCTCTCAGCCTCCAGATTAGGGCCAGGTGAGCCCTCCAATTCTGGATTGCAGTTCATTTCAGATACAGTCAAGTTGACAACCAGGAATAGCTACTACAATGCCACTCCCTATGGGCCAACCATTCAAGTATATGGATCTATTCAAACCACCACCAGTGACTGGTTAATACAATCTGAATGAACACAGCTGAGAAGAGCCCAAGATGGGAATGTTTCAGGTTCAGAGATACCCACTCAGGCAGGATATCTCAAGAAGGACAGAGCTGGCTAGACTCAATGGGTGGAAGGCAATGACAAAGTTACTACCTGCATTAGAAAAAATATTAAGTGAACTCCTTGCTCAATTGTGCTTGCTTGCTTATTTTGACTCTTGGTGTATCCTTTTCTCAAAAAGCAATGACCTTGCTTTGATACTTTTACTTTGGGTGTTTCTTGTGCAAAACTGAGAATATTTGTTTCTAACACAAGGATTTCCCATAGGTTCTGGCTGGCACAAAGGTTTGTCTATCCAACTGTGTTGTTTCAGGGAAAAGGAACCAGCCCTGGGAGGTACTCAGCAACTCATAAGAGAGAAAGAAAAAAAAGACAGTAGGTCTCAATAATGACTGGAAACTTGAGAAAAGTAGTCAAAAGAAGGTGTCAAAAGACTGTGCATCCCTGTGCCACCCAAAGCCCCTCCTATCACTTGGACTTGCCTTCCTCACTGTGAACTAGATCTGAATTCCTTGGGGGCTTCACTCTACGCACCAGTGTCTGTGCTTCCATACTGATATTGCCAAGCTTTCCTTTCCTTCTTGCTTCTCGTTTCTCTTTTATTTTCCTTTTCCCATCACTTCCTTCTTTAAGACAGGTCTCAAAGTCAGAGAGGGATCAGTGATTAAAAGTACTGGTTATTCTTTCAGAGGACCAAGGTTTGATTCCCAGTAGTGGCTCATAACTGTCTATAGCTCTAGTCCTAGAGGATTGCATGCCCTCTTCTGGCTTTTGTAGATACCAGGCTTGAACATGACACACATACATACACGCAGGCAAAACAATTACACACATTTAAAAAAATAAGACAGGGCATATATGTACCCTATTTTCAGGCTGACCTGAAATGCTATGTAGAACCTGCTGTCCTCAAATTTACAATGTTCCTCCAGCCCCAAGTGCTGAGTTTACAACCCATCTGCTGAATTATTTTTCAAGTAGATGGTATTATTGTTTTAGGGCTCTGGTTGCTTTACATTCTTACCAGGCCTTATCAGTGTCTTTATTTGCCAATCAACAGATGCGAAACATCCCAGGCTATCTGTCAACTGGCCTTGAAGACCTTATATTCTGGTCACGGGCTCCACTGGCTTTCTCTCACACATCTTGGCCTTGCCTGTTGCCATGGTGACTGTTGTTTTCCTGGGAGCTTGTTTTTTAGTATTTTATTGATTTTATAATTAGCCATATAGAGTATTTTTTTTGTCTTTAAGAATAATTCAAATTACTAGATGAATTTCTGTGACGTTGCCTATACTTTTCAAAATTCTCTTTCTCTCTTGCTCATTCTTCCTTCTTTTCTTCCTCCTCACCCCTACACCAGAACTAGGGATTGAACCTAGGACTTTGTGCATGCTAAGCAAGTACTCTATCACTGTGTGACACACTCAGCTTTCTTTTAATCTTCTGAGACAGGGTCTTAGCTGCCCAGTTAGCCTTGAGTTTGCTTTGTTCCCTAAACTAGCCTTCAGCTCAGTCTGTAGCCTAGGTAGGCCTTGAATTTTTGAGATAATTTGGTCCTTGTAGCTCAGCTTTCTGAGTAGTTGGAATGATAGTTAGGCCTGTACCACTACCACCTGGCCTAGCATATACATCAGTTTTTTGATAATTTAGGTCTTTAAAAATGTGTCCATTTTACCTAAGGTATTTATTTCATTTCATAACATGTTCTTTTAGTGTTTCTAGGCTCTGCTGCAATAGTTCCCTTTTCAATTTCATTAATCCTTTTTCTTTTTTTGATTTAGGTTTTATTGCATTATGATGAGAAAAGACATAATTTTAATTTATCTGAATTTGTTAACATTTACAAACATATTTTAAGTAAATAGAATTACATCACATTCTTGTTTCCCTTTTGTACTCCAACTCCTCCCAGAGACCCCTCTTCAATACCTGCCATACCTTTCATTTTTTTTATTTTGTCATATTCTTTAAAATTTATAAAATATTGTAATAATAAAAATGCATATTATGAAAGTTGTTTGATATAAAACAACAATCAATTGAACAGACTTATGTAGATGCTTATCTACAACAATACTGAAAATATATGTTTTCCTCAATATAAATTTTAAATAACTTGAAACATTAACTGTATGATATCACTGTTCGTTTTTTTTGAAAATAAACATAAATAGGTAAAGTCTTTTTGTTTGTTTGTTTGTTTTGCTTTTAGTAGAGCTTAAAATCTTGGCTCTTACTGTGGTACAAGCCCAAAATAAGAACAATTTTTAGACATTGGCATTCATTGTAATAAAGCTGTTCTTCAATGACCCTCACATCAATGACCCTCACATCACTAAAGGATTTTACCTCCATAGTAGCTAAGCTAAGAGTTGACAATTTTGCTGTGCCAATGAATGAATTGTAGGCACGATTTTTGGATACAGACTTCGTGCTGTGGTCAAAGCTATTTAACTTGAGTGATTGTCTTAATTCTTGTCATAGGCCAGCCAACCTTCACTCCTCAACCCGCAGGAGAAACAGGGTTCTGGTCAGGTGGGCAAAGAAAAAATGACACACACAGATGCGGACACAAGAGAGTGTTGTATCTGAGTGTGTATTCTTAAAAATTAAACATCTGACCTTTATTTACAGTCATTACAAATGAAAAAGAAAAATCAGGCAGCTCAGCGGACAAGGTATATCTGAGCCACCTGAAACACACTGGGTCTAAAGCAGCTGCCTCTTCTGGATAGGTGCTGCAACTCCTGGGCTCCAAGTATGCTTGGGCCTGTGTGGGCCAGGCCAGAGTCCCGGGTGATTGCAGGCAAGCCAGCCAGGAGGGTAGAGGGTCGAATGCTTGCAGTACAACCTCTCTTCCACACATACCAGGCTCAAGGTCCAACCCATCCTTAGTAATTGCCCAACTATGCTAATCTTCTGGGCTAGCAGAGGTATGCCCCAGGGGTCCTATTCTTGCTAACTATACTTAGAACAAAACAATAATCAAGTTCCTGGGAGTGAATCAACTGCAATTCTAATGTGGTCTGCTCTATGTGACTGAAATGAGGATTTTAGTTAAACTTGCCCTGAGATTATCAACTACCATTCAGCAAACTTCAATGACCTACCCCTTTCATTATCTCCCTAACATTAGTCTGAATGGGTAACATTCTTTACGAAATTCCAAGCCGGGGTTCAACTAAGATGTTGGAACATTGCTGGTCAGTCAGAAAGCAACGTCCAATTTTTGTTTAGCTATTAGTAAATCATGTCTTGGCAGGCACCAGCACTAGAGACCTTCCATCGACTATCGAAAGGACAAAGCTGGGCTACCTCTGAGTTAGGAATGCCAACGAATGAATTCAGGAGACTGGCTTCCTTTGAAGCTGTATGCCTCTGTGGGCTGCTGTCACGCAGACTTCACTGAAGTGGGCATGGCAAATTCCCAGCCCACAGGGAACAGGTTACATTAATTTAAGAAATGGTGTGTGTATGGTATGCACTCTCTGATAAGTGGTTATAAACCCAGAAGTTTGGAATACAGGGAGAACAACCCACAAACCACAAGAAACTCAAGAAAGAGGAAGACCAAAATGTTGACATCTCATTCCTTCTTAAAAGGGGGAACAAAATACCCATGGAAGGAGTTGCAGAGACTAACTATGGAGTAGAGACTGAAGGAAGGGCAAGCCAGCCTGATATAGCTTATCTCCTGAGAGGCTCTGACAGTATCTGACTAATACAGATGCAGAGGCTCACAGCCATCTATTGAACTGAGTACAGTGTCCCCAATGAAGGAGTTAGAGAAAGGACCAATGGAGCTGAAGGGTTTGCAGCCCCCTAGGATGAACAACAAATATGAACTAACTAGTACCCTCAGAACTCCTAGGGACTCAACCACCAACCAAGGAGTATACATGGTAGGACTGATTGTTCTGGTAGCATGTATATAGTAGAGGATTGCAAAATCAATCATCAATGGGAGGAGAGGTCCTTGGTCCTGTGAAGGTTCTGTGCCTCAGTGTAGGGGAATGCCAGGGCCAATAAGTGGGAGAGGGTGGGGTGGCAAGCATGGGAAGGAGGGTGCCAACAGGGGTTTGTTTTTGTTGTTTTTGTTTGTTTGTTCATTTGTTTGTTCCTGGGAGGGGAAACTGGGAAAAGAAAAATCATATGACATGTAAATAAAGAAAATATCTAATAAAAAGGAATCTGGTTAATTGGCTGTGATGATTTTGAAAAGCATTCATCTCAGAAGAAGAGTAATTTATAAAGTCCTCTTCTTCAAAATTGATATAATAATTATAAATTTCAAGCAAAGCATTCAGTCTCACTCTTTGTTGTTCTCTCACAAGCCACCTCACAAATTAATTGTCAATGTTTCTTTTGGCAATATAAATAATTTTGATATATGTAAGCTGTTCTGAAAACCATAGTATAGTGTAAAATCATCAAACAAACAATCCTACTAATAGAGAGGCTGAGATAGGAGAAGCATGATTTCAAGACCATTATGTGGTACACAGAAAGACACTGTCACTTACAAACAAGCAGAAAGTGTATATGGATTGTACAATATTAGACCTATTTTTCCAATGACCAAATTAGAGAGACCACTGGATGACAGTCAACAAATTTTCTAATCCCTCATATTTTTGAATTTCAATCGATTGGTAATATTAATTTTCATATTGAAATATTAAGAAAAAGTAATTGATACTTCCTGTTATTTTTGTTGTTAGAGGTGGAATTATGCCTGTGTGGGTTTGTTGAAAGATTACTTCTTTGCTTCTTCTAAAGTGTAGTTTTAATATCATCCTGAGTGAGGTAACCCAATCACAAAAGAACAAACACGATATGCACTCTCTGATAAGTGGTTATTAGCCCAGAAGTTTGGAATACAGGAAGAACAACCCACAAACCACAAGGAACTCAAGAAGAAGGAAGACCAAAAGGTGAACATTGCATTCCTTCTTAAAAGGGGGAACCAAATACCCACAGAAGGATTTGCAGAGATTAACTATGGAGCAGAGACTGAAGGAAGGGCAAGCCAGCCTAATATAGCTATCTCCTGAGGCTCTGACAGTACCCGACTAATACAGATGTAGAGGGTCACAGACATCTATTGATCTGAGTACAGGGTCCCCAGTGAAGGAGTTAGAGAAAGGACCAATGGAGCTGAGGGGTTTGCAGCCCCTTAGGATGAACAACAATATGAACTAACTAGTACCCTCAGAGCTCCCAGGGTTTCAACCACCAACCAAGGACTGCACATGGTGGGTCTGATTGTTCTGGTAGCATGTATATAGTAGAGGATTGCAAATTCAATCATCAATGGGAGGAGAGGACCTCAGCCCTGTGAAGGTTCTGTGCCCCAGTGTAGGGGAATGCCAGGGCCAATAAGTGGGAGAGGGTGGGGTGGCAGGCATGGGGAGGAGGGAGGCAACAGGGGTTTGTTTTGGTGTTTTTGTTTGTTTGTTTTTTGGAGGGGAAACTGGGAATGGAGACATTTACATGTAAATAAAGAAAATATCTAATTAAGAAAATAAAGTGTAGTTTTGCTCCTTATGTTGGTGTTTTCCATCTATTATCCTTGTAGGGCTGGATTTGTGGAAAGATATTGTGTAAATTTGGTTTTGTCATGGAATATTTTGTTTTCTCCGTCTATGGTAATTGAGTTTTGCTGAGTATAGTAGCCTGGGCTGGCATTTGTGTTCTTGTAGGGTCTGTATGACATCTGCCCAGGATCTTCTAGCTTTCATAGTCCCTGGTAAGAAGTCTGGTGTAATTCTGATAGGCCTGCCTTTATATGTTACTTGCCTTTTTTCCCTTACTGCTTTTAAAATTCTTTCTTTGTTTAGTGCATTTGGTGTTTTGATTATTATGTGACAGGAGGAATTTCTTTTCTGGTCCAATCTATTTGAAGTTCTGTAGGCTTCTTGTATGTTCATGGGCATCTTTTTCTTTAGGTTAAGGAAGTTTTCTTCTATAATTTTGTTGAAGATATTTACTGGCCCTTTAAGTTTGGAGTCTTCACTCTCTTCTATACCTATTTTCCTTAGGTTTGGTCTTCTCATTATGTCCTGGATTTCCTGGATGTTTTTTGGGTTAGGGGGGTTTTTGCTTTTTGCATTTTCTTTGACTGTTGTGTCAATGTTTTCTATGGCATCTTCTGCACCTGAGATTCTCTCTTCTATCTCTTGTATTCTGTTGGTGATGCTTGCATCTATGACTCCTGATCTCTTTCCTAGGTTTTCTATCTCCAGGGTTGTCTCCCTTTGTGATTTCTTTATTGTTTTTAGTTCCATTTTTAGATCCTGAATGGTTTTGTTCACTCCCCTCACCTGTTTGATTGTGTTTTTCTGTATTTCTTTAAGGAAGTTATTTATGTCCTTCTTAATGTCCTCTATCATCATCATGAGAAGTTATTTTGGATTCGAATCTTACTTTTCCAGCGTGATGTTGTATCCAAGACTTGCTATGGCAGGAGAATTGGGTTCTGATGATACTAAGTAACCTTCGTTTCTGTTGCTTATTTTCTTATGCTTGCCTCCGGTCATCTGGTTATCTCTAGTACTACCTGCCCTGGATAAATGACTGGGACCTGTCCTTCCTGTGACGCTGGCTGTGTCAGAACTCCTCAGAATCAAGCTGTCTCTGTGATCCTGTGATCCTGTGCCCGTTAGAGCACCTGGGAGTAGAGCTTCCTCTGAGTATTATGGGACTCGCTGCAGAATTTGTGCCCAAGGTCTGCTTAGGGCACCGGCCCAGACAGACCAGAAGCAACCTGTGCTACTGGGCTGGTGGAGTTCTTGCATGCCTGGGTCTCACTGGTCCCAGTTACTCCTGGTGTTGGGACAGATATGTCCTCCTCACCTCTGATCCTATGATCTTGGGTGTGTTAGAGGACCTGGGAGTGGAGCTTCCTCTGGGTGTTGTGGGACTGGCTGTGGAGTTTGCACCCAAGGTCTGCTCAGGGCACCGGCCCAGACAGACTGGAAGGAAGCTGTGCCTCATTAATCCTTTCATTCTTAGTACTTGTAATTTATATTTCTGCTTTGTACTTTAAGAAATCTATAGGTATCTGCCAACTTTATTGAGCTTTTCAAAATTTAAACATTAAGTTAATTTTCTCCTATTGTGTACTTTAAAAATTAATTTATATTTATCATTAGTGTAGGGGAGGTCATGGGTGTACCACATTACATATGTGGTCAGAGAACAGCTTTGTCGAGTGAGTTTCTTTTTCTACTTTTATATGGGTTCTATGGATCAACCTCAGATTGTCTGGCTTTCTTCTATAGTGTATTTTTTTTTATATTGATGTCAACTCTTGCCTTTTTTTAAAAAAGATTTATTTATTTATTATTATATGTAAGTACACTATAGCTATCTTCAGACACATCAGAAGAGGGCGTCAGATCTCTTTACAAATGGTTGTGAGCCACCATGTGTTTGCTGGGATTTGAACTCAGGACCTTTGGAAGAGCAGTCAGTGCTCTTAACCACTGAGCCATCTCTCCAGCCCCCCTTTTATTATTATTATTATTATTATTATTATTATTATTATTATTATTATTATAAATGAGTACATTGTAGCTGTCTTTAGACCACCAGAAGAGGGCGTCAGATTTCATTATGGGTGGTTATGAGCCACCATGTGGTTGCTGGGATTTGAACTCAGGTCCTTTGCAAGAACAGTCAGTGCTCTTAACCGCTGAGCCATCTCGGCAGCCCCAACTCTTGACTTTATTATTTCATCCCTCCAATTTGTTTTAATTTGATTTACTTCTGGATTTTAGTCTACTCCACTCTTCTCCTTTCTTCTTTCCCCCTCCCCCTCCTCCTCCTCCTCTTTCTTTCTTTCCTAACAATGTTTCTCTGTGTAGTCTTGGCTGTGTTCTCTGTTCATTCTTCTTCTGTAGGCCAGTTAACAAAAAGAGGCTCACACCTGCATCCAAGGTCCCCTAAAAGCAGTTCCCTCAAAATATGGAGGGGGGGATTATCATCATTAGGGTGTTTACAGAGTAATTCGGAAGCCCAGGGCATGTGCTAGACAGGCCAGTCTTGGCTATCAGGTAGGAAATTACATCATTCAGGAGCATTCCAAGAACATAGTGTCTAGGCTGTGATTTGTGTTATCTGTGTACTTTTCTCCATATGTGGGTGCTTTCAAAACTCATGCACAACTCCAATTCTTTTTGGGTGCCAATCCTCTTGGGTGGAACTTCCTTGTTTTTCAGTCAGGGTCTCATTTCTGTTTCTTTCCTCATGCTACAATGACCACACGTTCCAAAACCTCTCGGAATCTGGCCAGGTAACCTATTGCTCCTTAATTACCATTGAGGTTCATGGCCCAAAGGAGGGCTTCCAAGGGTGAGGCTAGGCACAGTGGGAGATCTGCACCTCCAACTCCCAGAGGGAAGGTGTTAAAACCAATATGCTATGGGAACGATTTGGGGTCCAACATTTAGGCCTGGGGTAAGGAAGGCTTGTAGGATTGACAGAACAGGAACTGGAGACACCAGAATTGGAGCAGAAAGGACAATGGCACAAAGCCTGGCACAACCAATGTCAGTGTGGGAACCAGCAAGGCTCCCAACACTAGTCTCACTTCTTCATGGCCAATGTCAGTGTGGGAACCAGTAGGGTTCCCAACACTAACCTCACTTCTTCATGGCCAATGTCAGTGGGGGAACCAGCAGGGTTCCCAACACTAGCCTCACTTCTTCATGGCCGATGTCAGTGTGGGAACCAGCCGGGCTCCCAACACTAGCCTCACTTCTTCATGGCCGATGTCAGTGTGGGAACCAGCAAGGCTCCCAACACTAGCCTCACTTCTTCATGGCCAATGTCAGTGGGGGAACCAGCAAGGTTCCCAACACTAGCCTCACTTCTTCATGGTTCCAAAGACCCCCAGTCTACCTTTTCCCTATCACTAGAAGCTGTTTACCACCCAGGGGATCCCACTGACTGTGCCCATAAGCCCTCTCTGGGATAGAATGGAATACTTGGACACTCCCCAACACAATCAAAGAGCTCCACAGTGTCTGCTTGAGCCATCAGGTTTGAGCTGGGAGACTTGAGAAATTTGATGGGAGAAAAAAAGAACTTGGCTCCTATCCAGGCTGCTCATTATGATTTTTTTTTTTTTTTTTAAAGAACTGAACACTAAAATAGCAGCAAGACATAGCAAATGGGAGTCACTAAACAATGGAGTAACAGAATGGGGCCTGCAGCTTTCAGAGTCAGATAAAAGGGGGTGGTGGTTGGTGCTAAGTACCACCTATGGGGCAGGGTGGGTAGTGCTCCCCACTCCCTAGTTCAGACTCTGGGTCTGCACTGGGCTAGTGGCAAGGAAGGAGGCTCAGGTCTGCCACTGAGGTTTTGGTCATCAATTGATGTGGTCACAGAACCAAGGCTATCATGGTGCTCAGGGGCAGCAGCAACTGCAAACTTGTAGCTTCCCAGGACTGGAGCTGGGCGCAGCTGGCATCCACTCTGGTGTCGGTAGCTAGGATTCCCAACACTATACTACTTGGACATCACACTTGTCCTCAGGGTCCTGCTAGCAGTGACCACAGCTAAAAGAGTAACATTTCCCTCTGCAGCCGGGGCACAAACTGACTGAAGTGATATGATAGACCTGAGATGGAGCAGCGCATGGGAACAAAGGACAACTCCCATAATATACACGCACTTTAACATCCATGTTTATTCATGAAGCCATTTCTTGCTCAGTTGGGGGTACGATCAGCTGGCCTCCTGGACAAGACCACTCACAGTTCCTGGTCACTAGACTGGCAGAAAGTGGGCCCTTCTCAGGCTTTTATCCTAAGGTGTATTAGGCCCCACTGTCTGCACTTACCACCTCATGTCTGCTCTTGCTTTGTTAGCCCAGCCAAATGCACACACTCATCTCTAAGTCAAGGGCAATAATGAGGTTCAGCAGCTAGTGGCTGAGGCTTTGGGTCAAAGGTACCTAAGACAACTTATACCCAAAGAAATGCCACTGGGACTCTCACAGACAAATTCTCTTATATACACATCTATTATAATCAAAGAGCTACTTATGCCCTACAGGACTTGCATGTTTATCTGAGTTTCAGCTAGCATTACATGGATTTGGTGACTTACATTCTAGTTAAAGAGGTCACATAGGGAAGTGGCAAGTGGTCTGCCAATAAGATGACTCCTTAGGTCCCTATAGACACATGCTACTTACAGACCTCCAGAGGAAGATGAATTAGTCATATCATATCAGTCATCATCCATGGGCTGTAGCCCAAAAGCCCTATAGTAAAGCCTATCTACCTGTGATGGAGGCAGTTGAAGAAATAATATTTTGAATTCCCTGAATATTAACACAAAGTTCTTGCCTTAATTTCCAAAGAATTAGAGACAGATCACCAGAGTGCTGTACAACCAGACCCTGGTACCAGGAATTCGTCTGATTTTGACACTGACTTAAGATAAGCCTGGGACATCCTGGTTTGGTTAGTGTTGTCCTAATCAATACATACTTATATGCTTCAGACCCAAATCCTGGAATCTAAGGGTCTTGTTGCCTCCTTTGATTGACTTTCCAATTAGTATTAGAGTTATGGTTGCCTACCTGCTGGATTGTTTTGAGGCAGTGTCCCACATCCCAAACTGTACTCTGACCATGGAGGTCAGTCCAAGGAGCAATATAAGCCACCTGCTCCATGGCTGTGTCTTGTCTACACAATGACAAAGGCCTAACATCGAGCTCACACTCACCCCAACATTTCTTCAATCAGTGACTTTTAGGCTTGAGCCATTGGCTTGAGTTTTCATTAGTCGCTAGAGGCTGACTGAGATCCAGCCAGTAGAGCAAGTGTCTGATAATAACATGACCCAACTCTGCAGCCTCTGGCAGGTGGAAGTGTCATGACACCCCTCTAAGAACTCTAGTTATGAGCTAAGATGAAGTACAGTTGAATTTCTGAAAATAGTTTAAGACTCCAGGCCTTGGGAGAAACCCAATGTTGTGGACCAGGCTCCCTTCTGATGTGTTTCCAGAACTTTCTTTTTAAAAAAAAAAATTATTTTATTTTATGTGTATGGGTACACTGTAGCTGTACAGATGGCCGTAAGCTATCATGTGTGTGGCTGCTGGGAATTGAACTCAGGACCTCTGCCGGCCTTGCTGGCCCCGCTTGCTCAGACCTGCTCACTCTGGCGTAATTCACTGTAGTTGTCTTCAGGCGCACCAGAAGAGGGCGTCCGATCACATTACAGGTGGTTGTGAACACCATGTGGTTGCTGGGATCCAAACTCAGGACCTTCGCAAGAGCAGTCAGTGCTCTTACCCGTGGAGCCATCTCACCAGCCCCAGAACTTTCCTTTAGCAAAACGCTCGGTGAAGATGGTATTGGTGCTGGCTGCAGTGGTCCTTACAGCCAATTCTAGGACAAATTCACAATCCTACAATCCACCATGGTAATAAGGTGAGGAACAGGTGACCAGGTACTTGGTAAGAAGTGCTTTACAAGCCAGAGACTGCACCAGCCATCAGAAAATAGTTTAATTATGTACAGATGATTGGCAAACTGATCAGAGTAGAGTGTGGATGCACACCCATATTTGAAGAAATGACAGGAGAGAAGTGCCAGCGACATATGCCATCAGGTGACAGCCACCAGACACCAAGTAAACCACAAACTGTGACAGCTGTGGAAGGAATATAAATCAACACTTTTCCTCTGGGACAAGAAAAAGAAAAACAAAACAACTAACATCAGGTCTGAGGAATGCTTTCTCTCCCAGCCATGGAATGGTATTTGTCCATGATGAATGCAGGGATGTGGGGCGATATCACCTGCCACACCTGTTATGGTCCCATTTGTGCCTCAGTCAGGCCAGCAGCATTCAGGATTCATGAGCAGCTCCTGCAGCCATAGCCATCACAGGCCTCAGAAGAGGGGTCTCGAGCCCTGGTTTTCAAACTCAGACCATGCATCATTCAGCTCCATGAAGATCATCTTGGCATATTGTTCATATGGCTGCCCTGTGGCCTGTGGGCAATGGGGTAAGAGCCAGCCTGACTACTCAGCCGACCCTCCCACCAGATCCTTTCATGTAATACAGCCAGCAGGCAAAGGCCCCTAGGGGATGAGAGGCAGAGACAACCCAACCACAAGCACAAGGTCCAGAAGCCTAAGGCCTAGCATCCCGGAAACTTACCTTATCAGGATGAACTACCAGCACTGCACGGCGGTACTGCTTCTTCACCTGCTCTGGAGTCACCAGGTCAGCCATACTCACAGGTATCCAGCGGCTCTCCCCATCCCACAATACTGTGTGCAGAGTGGACAGCAGTGCACGAATGTTCCTCTCCTTGCCTTCAATCCAGTCCAAAAGCTACAGACATCAATGTAGACAGAATCTAATGAAGGAGGTGTATTTAGGAGACCTCCCTCCCTGCTGTGTGGAGGGGAGGGGAGGGAATTCAAGGTAAGCAGCAGAGGAAGTACTAGAGGACGCTCAGCATTTGAAGTACTGAAAGATGCTCAGATGCTGAGGATGGTGGGTGCATCATTTCAATGGACCTGGTCCTCAAGCAAAAGACCACCTGCAGGCCTGGGGAGCAAGCTTCTGTGGAGGTCCTTAAGAACATGGTTTGGAGCCGGGCGGTGGTGGCGCACGCCTTTAATCCCAGCACTTGGGAAGCAGAGGCAGGCGGATTTCTGAGTTCGAGGCCAGCCTGGTCTACAGAGAGAGTTCCAGGACAGCCAAGGCAACACAGAGAAACTCTGTCTCAAACAAAACAAAACAAAACAAAACAAAACAAAAAACAAACAAACAAACAAAAAGAACATGGTTTGGTACCTCTTTGTTTACTCCTATAGGAGAACAGGGAAACCATGGTCGTACTTTCCTTTCCCCCCTCTAAGTCCCTAACCTAGACCTCTAAATTTCAGCACTGAGCCCACCAGGTCAGGCTACAGTGGTTTGTGGTACCACGGACAGAACTCTTTTTGTGGATAAGGTACCATGGACGAACTGAGACCCTTTTCAGCCAGATATGAACTCCTGATCTCTCAATATAGCCTCCTGATCCAGGAACAGGGTTCAAAGAGGACAAGTAGGTTCCTGATAACCTTTCAGGTAGTTCTTAAGGGAATGGCTACACTGTGCCCTAAAGAACTGACTACCTAAGCTGGGTATGGTAGTATGCACCTTTAGAGGCACAGGCTGGCAGACCTCTGTGAGTTTGAAAGGAGCCTGGTCTATAAATCGAGTTCTAGGACAGCTAGGGTTGTGCGCGTGTGCGTGTACACGCGTGCACACATGCACACGCACACACACACACACACACACACACACACACACACACACACACACATACACACACACATGCAAATTGACCACCACACAAACCTACAGAAATGAACATATCTAAGGGCCACAGTGGGATATTCTGGTCACTGTTCTATGCTGACTCCTTACCCCACTGTGAGAGCCCAGGGTCAGGTCCAAAACCCAAACAAATTGCTATCTTCAACAGTCAGATAAAACTGTGGTTTTGATAGGCACAAGTCTGAACTATGCTCTCTTGCTGGCTCATGTCCAGATTACTAGAAGCCCTGTATGGTGCCTGTATCCCTCACTGATCTCCAGTGCCCACAAGGAAACACTAAGTGTAATATCAGGTTGCCCAGGAATATACTCAGGGCCTCCAGGTGCCAGGCCCACACATAACACGTCTCTAGCTGGAGACATTGGCCTTTACAGTGTGGCCTGAGCCCCGGAGTTACCCACCTTCAGTTTGAATGGGTCTGTATCTCTGGCAAGCTCCTGTTTCCGCATCTCTGCCATGGTCTTTGGCCCCTTCTTGTCAGACTTAGAGAAGCCTTGATTAGGCAGCAGATCTTCAAAATCATTTTCTGAGACCTTTGGCTTTTGGGCTGGGAAAAAAATAAACACTTTTTATAGACACTACCTGCTTTTACCTTGCTCCCTGGGTGTTATCTGATCTGATACCTGGACAGGAAAGAAGAAAAACATGGCCTTAGTGACATCTATTAAAAGCCATTGAGAATTGGGAGAGGGGCTAGGCATGCAGAGATGCCTCAAGACACCAGCATACAAATCCAAATCTGCTTTCTTGGGGGCAGCCTCTGTGAGCAACATAAATATGGCTGTCTTGGCTAGCTCTGAGGGAGGAACAAGGGGCTCTACTTCCAATCCTATAGGTAATTGTATAAACCAGCATGTAATGCAGTACTTACCAAAGCTGGGCGCACGGACACCCCTCTCTTCTCGAGCCCCAATCACACTGAAGTGAGACCTTAGTTGTTCAGAGGATCTGGGGGCTGGCTTGACCTGGGGGGCCCATGAGGTTCCAGAGGCTGTGGGACGATTTGCCTGCCAAGAGCTGTTGCTTTTGTGAGTGGGGGCTGATGTACCAACAAAGCTCCCTGCAGAAAGTCCAGCAGGCAGGCCTGGAGAGATACCACAGGACACTTGTAAGCCACTTAGCCAAATGATGAATTACTTCTTCTGGGGCTAAGGATATTGTATTGCTGTGACATGTGCTCATAAAACAAACCAGTGTCACTTAGTTGTTCTGTTTTACCTAACAAGTACCAGGGATACACAAGTGTTGTGCTGCTCAGTGTTTCTGGATGAAGGTTTGATACTACATCTACATGCACATCTACAGGGGCTTGGTACCCTCATTGCTGAATGGTCTAGGGGGCTGTTTTGTATGGATACTGTCTCATAGAACTTCTCAAATGCATGGCTGATTCTTCAACTTTCTGTGAAGTAACTGAAATCACAGAGGTTATAAGATTCATGCTAAGAATTCTAGAGCACCTTCACACAAGTGCCCCAGCAATGAAGTTTCCCTGTGATGGTGTTGTTACCTTTTTAATACCTAAAATCGCTTAGGAGATGACTTCTGGGCATGATGTGGGAGATTATCCAGTTTTCCCCTAAGACAGAGCTTCTCTGTGTACTCCTGGCTGTGTTGGAACTCTCTCTGTAGACAAGGCTGGCCTCAAACTCAAAAGACCTACCTGCCTCTGCCTCCCAAACACTGGGATTAAAGGTATGCACCACCATGCCTGGTGTCTGGGATTATCTTAATGATATTCATTGATGTGGGGAGATCCATCCTAATTGTGGGTGAAATCATTCCTTTGGGCAGGGGACCCTGGACTATATAGAATAAAGAAGGTAAGCCAAGTATTAGCAAGCATGCATTCATTTTTCTTTGTTTTCTCACTGTAAGTGTGATGTGATCAGCTGATTCAGACTCCTGTTGCCATTCCATTGCCAAAGAATATGAAAGGAGTATGAAAGGGACTGTTATTTGTTTAATATTCATCCACAGAAGAGCATCTATTCAGAGTCTATTTCCTTGGCTATTATAAACAGTTCTTTTCTGAACACTTGCAGAATATTTACTTGTGGATTTTTACAGAAATATAAACTCATTTCTTTGGGATAAACACTGGGGTCCTATGATTTCTGCATGTTTACTTTTTAATAAACAGACCATCAGGGGCTATATCATTTCACATTCTTCTAAGTATGTGTAAATATAAGAAACCCAATTTCTATGATCCTTGGTGATGCATGATTGCTTTGTCCAAATCTTCCCCCAAAGCAGCTGATGATTCAACATTGTCTCATGCGTGTATTGGCATGCCAGAATGACTGATGGAACCTTTGTCCCTCTTCTCATTTCCCCACAGGATTACTTTTATTTTCACTATAGTTATGGTCTCAGATCTGTGCTTTTTTTTCTACAAGTAGAGCTGCTCTGCCTTTCATCCCACTACAATGGGCTATGAGGTTCAGTGTATAGCTGAGACTCCTTTTCTTGCCTGTGCAAATCCAGTGGTTCCAATTCCATCTGTTATTTTTTTTAAAGTTTTATTATTATACATAAGTACATTGTAGCTGACTTCAGATGCACCAGAAGAGGGCATCAGATTACAACTGAGAATTTAAACTCAGGACCTTCGGAAGAGCAGTCAGTGCTCATACCCATTGAGTCTTTTTTTTGGTTTTTCGAGACAGGGTTTCTCTGTGTAGCCCTGGCTGTCCTGGAACTCACTCTGTAGACCAGGCTGGCCTTGAACTCAGAAATCCGTCTGCCTCTGCCTCCCAAGTGCTGGGATTAAAGGCATGTGCCACCACTGCCCGCAGTTCCATCTGTAAAGTTTTCATACTTCTGCCTTCCCCATTTGGGTGCACAGCTGGGTCCTCTCTTCTTATCCATGTATCAGTGCCTGGCCTTTTGCTAATACCACAGTCTTGGTTTCTGTGGCCAGAGAGTGTACTTCAAAGTCAGGGTGGAGAGTCTATACTACTCTCAATAACAAGAAGCCCTAATCATTCTAGTTTATCTGTTTTCTTAGATAAATGTGACAATGAACTTGGCGATTGTACAAAAATCTCTGCTGGGATTTTAGTGAAAAGAACCTAGACCTACAGATCAATCAACATAAAGCAAAGGGGTAATCTTGTGACATACAAACATTTAGTGTCTATTAATCTCAACTGCCATGTTTGAGTTGTATTTCCACCATATTGGCACTATGTGTTTCTTTATGTTATAAACAAGCTATTTTGTCACTGTTTTGAGACAGGGTCTCATGTAGCCAAGGTCTGAACTCCTCCTAACCCTCCTTCCCTAGCTTCCCTAATCCTGGGATTTCAGGCATAAGCCTCTACCTGGTCTGAAAGCTATTTTGCAAAAATCAACTAACTCTACATAGCATAGTTTTAAATTCTGGTCTTGCTGAGCTGTTCTAGTAAACCTAACTGCAACAGACTGCTGTTTGTTGATCTCAGGGACTGTGACTTTAAAGTTCTAAGCCTTGTTGATTTTCTCTGATTTGATAGGTGATTATGCCACCTGCAAACAGGAACAACTTTATTTTCCCTTCTATCATATTTAATTTCCACTTCTTCTTCTTGCCATAGCTGAGCCTCCCAGTAAGTGGAATGTAATGAGAACATGGCTCCTTACCAATTTGTCACATCTCCTAGGGTTTCTATCCCTGCTCTGAAGACATCCTTATCATGTGCTGCTGCAGGCCATCACCCTTTTGGCAGCATTGGTAGGATCATGTCATTGTTCCTTGGTTGATAAACATGGTAGATGTGACTGAGTTTGGAATGGCAAATTAGCCTGGTTCTCCTTGAATATGTCCCACTGGGTGGTTGTTGACCTTTTATCCTTTGAAAAATTCTGTGCCCTAATGTTCTGAGGGTATATGTCTATTCTTTAGAGGGCTGGCTTGAGGCTCTCACTCCTCAATTGTCTCATTGGGCACTTGTATTTTAAGTCAGTTTCCTCTCTTCTAAGTTTTCTAAGAGACTATGTGGAATTGGTCATATAAACATATGGTAAAATTCTCCAGTGAAGTCACTGGAGCCCAGGAATTTTCTAAAGAATTTATTATGAGGGGGCTAGAGAGATGGCTCAGTGGTTAAGAGCACTGACTGCTCTGCCAGAGGTCCTGCGTTCAATTCCCAGCAACCACACAGTGGCTCACAACCATCTGTAATGGGATCCTGTGCTCTCTTCTGGTGTACTCATATAAATAAAATGAATTTATTATGAATTTATTCTCCAAGTGCCCTGCTTCATGCTGAGCGTTTGGAGGTGGTTGCCTGTGAGATGTTTGCATATTTGGATGCTACCAGCTTCCTGGCACTTGCTTTTATTCTTTAACCACTTTCCAGAGCTTTCTATAGATCCTGATAATACCTGACACTGATAGTGAATCATGTGCTATGGTTCCTTTGTGGTCAGTAAGTCTGTTCACCAAAATTGTCAAAAAACCCCAGCACTTTGTTCACTGATTTGTTGTTGAAGAACCTCATGTAATCCAAGCTGGGTTCAACTCTTTTTTGAAACCAAAGACAACCTTGAACTTCTCTGATCCTCCTGCCTCTACTTCCAAGTGCTGGAACTAAGAGTGTATCATGACACCTGATTTGGTGCTGGAGTTTAAACCCAAGGCCTTGTTTATCCTGCTAAGTGACATATTCCCAGACCCTGCTTCACTCATTAAAAACAGTTGTTTTCTCCTTCTTCCTGATTGCTCTTTTCTTTCAAATTCCTTGAGGTATCATTTATTGATGACATAGCCCAGCTTTTCTTTCCTTCCTTCCTTCTATCTCCCCCCTCTTCAACCCTCCCAAACCCCTGGGAAAGAATTTCTTTGTATAGCCTTGGCTGTCCTGGAACTCTCTTCATAGATCAAAGTGGCACTGAACTCAGAGATCCACCTGTCCCTGTCCCTGCCTCCCAAGTATTGGGATTAAAGCTTGGCTAATTCATCTTTTCTAAAGTATGTAACCTACACCCCATAGCAGAATTCTCTACTTCTATGTCCTGGGTCCTAGGTATTTCATTCAGTCTAGCACACTGATATTTCCTGGGCCTCGCCTGTACCATTTAAAACACTGTTTCCCTTTGTATTCTTACTAGCACTGGTTTTGTGATGGTCAGAGTATACTTTGATTTCAATTCTTTTTTTCCTGTTGGAAGAATCTGCACTCTGTACTACCAATATGGCCTACAACAGTCAAGAACCCCCTGTAACAGGTGGTATATGCTGCCATTTTCATTTGTGACTTGGGCTTGCTGAGTTTTTGGTCTGGTTTCCTTTAGGGCTACTGTTTTCCCAGGGGTATTAAAGAGCTGAGGGCTAGGTCTGTCCAGAAAGGCAAACACTTTTCCTAAGGAGATGCCTGCAGCCCCATTTGTGTTTAGACCCATCAACCGCAAGTCCACATAGGGACAGGAAAGACAAAGGTACCAGGCAGAAATCCCTAGAAGGTTTCAGAAATATAGTGCAATTTGAAACAAATGGAGACCATTAGGAAAAAAAGAAAAAGCACACAGGAAGTTAACACTATGAGAAGTGTTAAGAGAAGAACTCTTCATTCAACCTAAGAACAGAGTAAAGTCAGAGTAAACGGAAGAGAAGGTTCTAACAAGGGCCCACCCAGGGTGCCGTACTGGAAACAAAAGAGTCACAGGGTCAGGAAACCAGAGATGAGAATTTCAGGTGCCCAGTGTCAGCCATGGCCAGTTATGTTTTAGTGAGTCACATTACTACCACCTAAGACAGACGATAGAACATGTAAGTTCCATGCAACAAGCAACCTGATAATATCACCAACCAGAGACTACATGCCTGACCTACCTATAGCTTATTGTACTTCTCTTCTCAGAAGCTATGAAGAGGAAGTACTGACAAAGGAGCCAAGGATCCCAAGGGAGATTCATCTTAGAAGACAAACTTGAGATAGTGTCTGGGAAGCTCAGGTTGTGAAGACAGGAGGTACAAAATGTGAGGCAGCCCCCAAGACAGGCATGGACACTGCAAGGAGTAGCATTTGACTCTATGGCTGACAAGGGAATGTTGTGTTGACATCCTGTACTAAGCAAACCCTCACCAACTCCTAGGCTGCCTGTACTTCCTGGAGTTAGCTGGTACAGATACTGCATGATCACAAAGGCCATAATCAACATTAGTTCTACCAACTCCTATTTTATAGTCTTTTAGTCAGTGGGCATTCAGAATGGAAACAGACACAAGCTCCACGGTCTTGGACACAGGAGTGTAATAGAGCGAGGAAAGGAGCTGATTGCCACATAGGGTTGGTTCCTCATTACCTTGGAGGCTAGAGCTGAGGTCACTGAGATCAGCAAATGGGTCCAGGTTCTGAGACTTGGTTTGGCTGGGATTGGGGCCTGGAGGGGCTGGCTGACCTGCAGAAGAGAAGAGGGTACCTGGAAAAAGGACAAAGGCCATTAGACTTGCACAGTACAGAATGAAACACAGTCATCCAAAGTTCCTGATCCTCCCTTTCAGAACCAAAGACCCCACTCAAGGTTTGGTAATTCTTTAAGGACAGTGGGAGGAACACACAGAACACACCTAGAAGAGTAGCTGGCTCCAGCATCCATACTGCTCCTCAGGGAAATCACTGAACATTTGGTACCAAGAACCAGAAAATGTCTTCATTGTTCTGACATTGTAGTACCATTTGTTATCTCTCTAAAATGTGACAGTCCTTCATGATATAATAATGTAAATTTGAGACTAGTCTAAGCATAAAATCTTGAAATAATTATTGCACAACTACTCAAAATATTATCCAGTCATTAAAAATGATGGCTATGGAGATGGAAAGATGGCTTAGTGGTTAAGAGTGCTTGCTGCTCAATCATGAGGACCAAAGTTCAGATCCCAGCACCCATGCAATAATAGTTGCACATAAAAAGCAGGTGGACCTCTTTTAAGTCCGGGGCAAGCCTGGCCTTGTGAAATCCAGGACAGCCAGAGGTATACAGTAAGATTCTGTCTTAAAACAAAACAAAACAAAACAATTGAGCCAATGAGATGGCTCAGCAGGTAAAGGGGCTTGCTATGTAAGTCATGATCTGAGACTGATCCTGGAACAGGTGAACAAGCTAAATGTGTGCATCTGTAATCCTGGTACTTGGTGACATGAGAAGTAGAGTCAGGAGAATTGCTTAGAAGATTGTGAGCCAGCTGGTGCAACAGAAATGAGAATGAGGCCCTGCCTCAACAAGGTGGAAAACAGTGACTTCAAAAGTTGTGCTCTGAGTTCCAAATGTGCCCCATGGCATGCACATGTGCCATAGAAGATATAAATCCACACTCACATATGAACAAACACATATTTAATAATAGTGATGACAATAATAATGACAATAATGACAAAATAATGATAACAACAACAATAATAATAATAAAAAAAAGCAATGGCATAGTGCGTAAAGGCACATGCTGCCAAATCTGATGTCCTGAGTTCAATCAACTATGTATCATAATCCCTGGGGCCTTCTGGTAAAAGCGGAGAATGGAGTTACCCAAGTTAGGTTGTCTTCTAACCTCTACATGCCTGCTGTGATAGGCACATTGCTCCCCATACATGCCCCATAAACTAACACAATGCAAAAACTCTTTTGAAAATTAAATTTAGTGCCATGCAGTAATGGCACACACCTTTAATTCCAGCACTTGGGAAGCAGAGGCAGCAGAAGATATTTGCTTTATTGGAAGCCACACCAGCACTAGGGACCCCAGGTAAGACACTGCCCATGGCACTACTTAAGAGCACTCCTTAAAGCCCTTCCAACAGCCCCCAGCTGCAACCCTTTTCCTGGGCTGAAGACTATGTTTATATTAGGAAAACCAGACATCAAGCAGGTACCCAGATTTCCAGACGCCATGCTGGTACTTGGAACTCAAGAGGCAACACTGGCACCCAAAACCCCATAGGTCATGCACCCTGCAAAACCCCCAGCAGAGACAGCCTACTGGACTTGAAGACCCACTGGCCACTAGAACCCTAGGCCAGAAGACTAGAGAGGAAACAGAAACTAAGGGAGAAAAAAAACAAAAACCATCCATCTAACAAAGATAAACTCAGAAATCAGCATCTAAACCTATAATAATCCCAAACCCAGACAACCAGAGGCCAGTGTAAGAATATAATCAACAGGAGTCAGAGCAGTATGGAGCCATCAGAGCCCCACTATCACATTGCAGCTAGTCCTGGATATTCCAATACAGCTGAAGCACAAGAAAATGATCTTAAATCCAATTTTATGAAGATGATAGAGGAAATGAGTAAATCCCTTAAACAAATTCAGGAAAATGAAAACAAACATGTTAAGGAAATTAATAAACTGCTCAATACTTGAAAATGGAAATAGAAGCAATGAAGAAAACATAAACTGAGAAATCCTGGAGATGGAAAATTTAGGTAAGTGAACAGGAACTAAAATACAAGCATCATAAACAGAATACAAGAAATGGAAGAGAGAATTCTCAGGTGTACGACTGAAGAAACTGATACATCAGTCAAAAAGAATGTTAAATCTAGAAGTTCCTGACATAAAACATCCAGGAAGTCTGGAACACTATTAAAAGACCAAATCTAAAAATAATAAGAATAGAAGAAGATTCCCAACTCAAAGATCCAGAAAATATTTTCAACAAAATCATAGAAGAAAATTTTCCTAACTTAAAGAAAGAGATGCCTATAAACATAAAGAAGCTTATAGATAATAGTAGTAGTAGTAGTAATAATAATAATGATAATGATAATGATAGATTAGACCAAAAAGAAAATCCCCTTGCCACATACTAACCAAAATACTAAATATATAGAACAAAGAAAGAATATTAAAAGCTCCAAGGGAAAAAGTATAACTAACATATAAAGGCAGACCTATCAGAATTACATCTGACTTAACAGAGACTCCAGAATCCAGAAGGCCCTGGATAGATGTCTTGAAGACTCTAGGAGACCACAGATGGTAGCCTAGCCTACCATCAAAACTCATAGATGGGCAAACAAAATATTCCATAAAGAAGACAAAATTAAGTAATAGCTGTCCACAAATCCAGACCTACAGAAGATACTAGAAGGAAATTCCAACCCAAGGAGGATAAGTACATTCATGAAAACACAGGAAATAAATAATTTCACACCAGCAAAACCAAAAGAAGGGAAGCACATGCATGTGTTGTGTATGCACATACATAAACGTGCCCACACGCGTGCGCGCGCGCGCATACACACACATACACACACACAGAGAAAACCACCATCATCAAAATAACAGGAAATAACAATCATTGGACATTATATTTCTCAACATCAATGGACTCAATTCTCCAACAAAAAGGGACAAGCCATCCGAATGGATGTGAAACAGGTTCCATCATTCTGCTGCATACAAGAAACACACCTCAACATCAAAGACAATTACCTCAGAGTAAAGGGCTAGAAAAAGATTTTCTAAGCAAATAGACCTAAGAAATAGGCTGGGTAGCCATTCTAGTATCTAATAAAATAAAATTCAATCCAAAGTTAATCAAAAGAGATTGGAGGGGAGGGGGGAGGGAATAGGGGTTTGTTCTTGTTGTTGGGGTGTGTGTGTGTGTATGTGTGTGTGTTTTGGGAGGGGAAACTGGGAAAGGAGAAATCATATGACATGTAAATAGAGAAAATATCTAATAAAAAAAAAAAGAGAGAGAGAGAGATTTAAGCTGGGCAGTGGTGGCGCACGCCTTTAATCCCAGCACTTGGGAGGCAGAGGCAGGCGGATTTCTGAGTTCAAGGCCAGCCTGGTCTACAGAGTGAGTTCCAGGACAGCCAGGGCTACCCAGAGAAACCCTGTCTCAAAAAAAAAAAAAAAAAAAAAAAGAGAGAGAGAGAGATTGGGAAGGACACTTCATATTCATCAAAGGAAAAAAAATCTAAGATGATGTTTCAATTCTGAACATCAATACTCCAAACACAAGGGTACCCACATTTGTAAAGGAAATATTACTAAAGTTTAAATCATTCAGCAAATCCCACACATTAATAATGGGAGACTTCAATATCCCTCTCTCATCAATGGACAGGTCATCAAGACAGAAACTAAACAGAAAAATAATGGAACAGATGTTAAAACTTAAATGAACCTAGCAGATATCTACAGAATATCTCATCCAAACACAAAAGAATATACCTTCCCAGTACCTCACAGAACCTTCTCCAAAATTGACCATATAGTTGTTACAAAACAAATCTCAATAGATACAACTGAAATAACCCCTGGTATCTTATCAGACCATTATGTATTATATAGCTGGATGTCAAGAACAACAAAAACAACAGAAAGCTTACAAACTCATGGAAACTGAACAACTCTATAATGAATGACCACTGAATCAAGGAAGAAATTAAAGACTTCCTAGAATTCAATGACGATTAATGCATAACACACCCAAGCTTATGGGACACAATGAAAGTGGTGCTAAGTGAAAAGTTCTTAGCACTAAGTACCTTCATAAAGAAATTAGAGAGTTCTCATACCTGAAATCTCTAGAATAAAAAGAAGCAAGCATACTCAAGAGGAGTAGACAGCAGGAAATAACCAAACTCCAGGCTGAAATCAATAAAATAGAAACAAAGAGAACAATACAAAAAATCAACAAAAGAAAGAGTTGGTTTGTTGAGAAATTCAACAATATAGACAAATCCTTCTCCAAACAAACTAAAAGACAAAGAGAGAATATCCAAATCAACAAAATTAGAAATGAAAAAGAGAGGTAACAACAGACACCAAGGAAATCCAAAAAATCATAAGGTCATACTTCAAAAAATTTGTACTACACAAAATTGGAAAATTTAAAAGAAATGAACAATTTTCTCAATAGATACCACTTACCAAAGTTAAATTAAGATCAGATAAATTATTTAAATAGATCTATAACCCCTAAGGAAAAAAAAAGCAGCCATTAAAAGTCTCCCAACCAAAAAGAGCCCAGGACCAGATGGTTTTAGCACAGAAATCTATCACACTTTCAAAGAAGAGCTAATACCAACATTTCTCAAACTAGTCCACAAAACAGAAACAGAAATATCACTGCCAAATTCATTTTATAAAGCCAAGTTACCATGATACTCAAACCATACAAAGATTCAACAAGGAAAGAGAATTACAGACCAATTTCCCCCAGGAACATTGATGTAAAAATAGTCAATAAAATACTTGCAAACTGAATTCAAGAACACATCAAAAAGACCATCCAGTATGATCAAGTAGGCTTCATCCTAAAGATGCCTGGAAGGTTGACATATGGAAATTTCTCAATGTAAATCATCATATAAATAAGCTGGAAGAAAAAACCCATATGATCATCTCATTAGATGCTGAAAAAGCCTTTGACAAAACTCTGCACCCCTTCATGATAAGTTTTGGAGATATCAGGGACAAATATAAACATAATAAAGGCAAAATACAACAAGCAGTGGTCAACATCAAATTAAATGGAGAAAAACTTAAAGCAATTCTGCTAAAATCAGGGACAAGAAAAGGCTGTTTACTCTCTCCATATCTATTCAACATAGCAGTACTTGATGTCCTAGCTAGAACAAAAAGGTAGCTAAAGGAGATCAAGGGGATACAAACTGGAAAGTAAGAAGTCCAAGTATTGCTATTTGTAGATGACATGATAGTGACCCCAAAAATTCTACCAAGGAATTCCTACAGCTGATAAACTTCTTCACTGAAGTGGCTAAAAACAAAATTAATTAAAAAAAAAAACAGTAGCCTTTTTATATATAAACAATAAATAGGCTGAGAAAGAAATCAGGGAAACAACACCCTTCAAATAGCCACAAATAATATAAATTATTTTGGTGTAACTCTAACCAAGCAAGTGAAAGACCTGTATGACAAGTGTTTGAAAAAAGAAATTGGAAAAAACATCAGAAGATGGAAAAATCCCATGCTCATGGATTGGTAGGGTTAACATAGTGAAAATGGCTATCTTACCAAAAGCAATCTACAGATTCAACATAATTCCCATCAATATTCCAACACAATTCTTTACAGACCTTGAAAAAACAATGCTCAACTTCATATGGAAAAACAAAAATCCCAGGATAGCGAAAACAATCCTGTACAAAATGGAATTATCACCACCTCTGATTTCAAGTTGTACTACAGAGCAATAGTAATAAAAACCGTATGGTATTGGCATAAAAATGGACAAGTTGATCAATGAAATCTAATTAAAGACTCAGAAGTAAATCTGTACACCTATCAACACTCGATTTTTGACAAAGAAGCCAAAATTATACAATGGAAAAAAAGAAAGCATCTTCAACAAATGGTGCTGGTCTAATTGGAAGTCAACACATTAAAAGAATGCAAACAGATCTGTATCTATCATCCTGAAACAAACTTGAAGTCCAAGTGGATCTAAGACCTTAACATAAAACCAGATATACCAAATCTAATACAAGTGGGGAACAGCCTTGACCACTTCAGCACAGGAGACAGCTTCATACACTATCAGAACATGGATGGTACAAGCACTAATCACATTCAATAAACAGGACACAATGAAATTGAAAACCTTCTGAAAGGCAAAGGATATTTGTTCTATTTGTTAATAGAACAAATTGGCAGCCTAGAGAATGGAAAAAGTTATTTACCAACTCTACTTCTGACAGAGGTCTAATTTCCAAAATATATAAAGAACTCAAGAAATTAGATAGACATCAAAAAGCCAAATAACCACATTAAAAATTGGGGTATAGATCTAAACAAAAAATTCTCAACAGAGAAATTCCAAATGACCAAGAAGCACTTAAAGAAATATTCAACATCCTTAGCCATCAGGGAAATGCAAATCAAAACAATGCTGAGATTCCATCTTATACCTGTCAGAAGGGCTAAGATAAAAAACACAAGTGACAGCTCATGCTGGCTAGGATGTGGAGAATAAACACTCCCTCACTGTTGGTCAGAGTACAAACTTAACAGCTACTTTGGAAGCCAATTTGGTGGTTTCTCAGAAAACTGGAAATAGTTCTACCTCAAGACCCAGATAACCTAACCCTAACTCCTGGGCATATACCTAAAGGATACTCAATCATACCACAAGGACACTTGCTCATCTATGTTCATAGCCGCTTTATTTGTAACTGCCAGAAACTGAAAACAACCTTAGATGTCTCTCAACAGAAGAATTGGTAAAGAAAATATGGTACACATACACAATGGAGTACTATTCAGCTATTAGGAACACCATGGAATCTTCCAGCAAATGGATGGAACTACAAAAGATCATCCTGAGTGAAGTAAGCCAGACCCAGAAAGTTAAACATGGTATTCACTCATTTATAAGTGGATAGTAGCCATAAAGTAAAAGATAATCATGCTACAACCCAGAGAAGCTAAGTAACAAGAATGACTCAAAGTGGGATGTATGAATCTCACTGTGAAGGGGAAATAGACTAGACATCATGGGTGAATGGGGATGTTGTGGTGGGTATGGTGGTGAAGATGGGTGTCATCTGGATAGGAATGTGTGGATAGAAACAGGAGAGATTGGGGGAGGATGGAGTACTGGGAGAGACAACTGGAATGGGCAGGGAGGAGGGAACATCTCTGGGACAAACTAGAAACCTAGTGCAATGGAAACTCCTAGAAATCTATGAGGATGACCCTAGCTAAGACTCCTAGCAATGTTCAGAGCCTGACCTGGCCATCTTCTGTAACCAGGCAAGACTTCCAGTGGAGGAACTAAGACATCAACCCAGCCACAAACCTTTGACCTACAATTTGTCCTGCCTACAAGGTGCTGGGGTAAAGCTGGTGCAGAAATTGTGGGAGTGGCCAACCAATGACTGATCCAGCTTGAGACTCATACCATGACAGGTACCCTACCCTTGATACTGCCCAGAGGGCCAGGACCCAGAGGCTTATAGCCCAGAGATCTAGGATAGAACTAAGCATGATTGACATTAAAAAAAAAGTCAATGAAATGATTCCTAATGATGTTCTGCTATACTCACAGACTGGTGCCTAGCCCAGTTGTCACCAGAGAGGCTTCACCCAGCAATTGATGGAAACAGACGCTGAGACCAACAGCTAAACATTAGGTGAAGCTTAGGGAATCCTATGGAAGAGGAGGAAGGATTGTAGGGGAAAGAAGGGTCATAAACACCATAAGAAAACACACAGAATCAACTAACCTGGGTTGGTAGGGGCTCACAGAGACTGAACCACCAACCAGGAAGCCTCCATGGGACTGACATATGTTACAGTTGTGTAGCTTGGTCTTCGTGTGGGACTCCTTAATAGTGGGAGCAGGGGCTGTCTCTTACTCCTAACAGTAGGGGCAGGGCTGTCTCTGACTCTGTTGTCTGCCTTTGGGACCCTTTACTCCTACTGGTTTGCTTCATCCAGCTTTAACAGGAGAAGAGGTGCCTAGTCTAGATGCAACTTAACATGCTATGAGTGGTTGATACCCATGGTATGCCTGCCTTTTTCTGAAGAGAAATGGAGAAGAGTGAAGGGGAAACTGCAGTCAGAATGTAATAAAACTAACAAACAAACAAACAAATAAGAATGAATTAATGCTATGAGTGGTTGATATCCATGGTATGCCTACCCTTTTCTGAAGAGAATGGAGTAGAGCGAAAGGAGAAACTGTAGTCAGAATGTAATAAAACAAACAAACAAACAAATAAGAATGAATTCCCAATGTGAAAAGGGTTTAATAAAGAATATGAAATAACCCTGCATAAAACAAAACAAAAAACCCACTACCAAAAGCACAGAAAATAAGTTACCCTCTGACTTGTACAAATTGTGACGTGTGCCAACTCATGCACACATTAAAATAAATGTACAACTTAAAAAAAAAACTTTCTAAATTTTAAAATGTTTTTAAAACTAAAATCCAACTATGATGGGAAACCAAAGATAGGAATTCCTATTTCTGAGCAAATAAATCGATAAAATAGTACTAGGGGGTGGGAGTGGGGGTGGGGTGGGGGAATGTGTGTCACAGACTTTGCAAACAGGACTGTGTTGGATCAGAATGTGCCAGCAAGATAGAACTATAGGTACAGAGTGGTCAGATGGATGTTCACAAATATGAACAACTCCTTGTAATTCACATCACCAATAGGGCATATTCTAGGAGCCACGACACATAGGTAACACAGCCTTTCTAAGGGTCCCTCAGAGAACACCGAAAATATAGAAAACCATGTAGGTAAATAAACAGGGCAATTGATTATACAAAGGCAAGGACTTATGTCCAGAACTATTTGCCTTCATGAAAAAGGAACGACATGGAAGAATAGGAGGAGTAGGCTGCTGTCACTTAACAAACGCTAAAGCTCTTATAGCATGTCTGTACTCCCATCGAACAAACATGTCTGTGGTCAACACACATGTTAAGGCCGACTAGAACATATAGGACCTGTAAACAAGCCGTGCCTCGTCCTCTTCAAAAGCAGATGGGGAGACTCTGTGGTCACAGTTGATAGCATCTTGAGAGACCAGCTAACAGTGGGGTTGGTGGTCTTACCTTCTGGTACTGAAATGGAGGCTGGCCCAGGTGTAGCAGCCTCAGCCCATGTATCCCATCCTCTTAGCAGATCTGGGTGGCTGGATGAAGCTATTACCTTGCTGGGCTCTGCTGGCAGATCCCCTGGAAGAAGCCAGAGAAAAGTAGGGCTTGGGTTTAGTATATGTGCTTTCTCAGTCCACATGATTCTTGGGAACCTCTTTCATCTCTAGGCATAAGCAGGTGGCAATCTGCTGGCCGAGCATACAATCCAAGGGACCAATGTGGCTACGCAGTTGAGACACTGCTTTGCTCAGACACCTGGTGGCTGATACTCTGAACTCACAAGATTGGTGGTCAGAACTAGCAGGGCTCAGCCATTATCATCTGGCCTTTTTCCTGATGGTCCTGAGGATGTAGCAGATAGACATAAAGCTGAGCAACAGAAGTCAGCAGGCAACATTTTCACAAGGCAGCAGTGACATTTGTATGCTGTCTTTCTCTAAACCACCATGACAGGTAAAGGACTCACAGGCATATTCAGGAACTCCCTGGAGTCTAGAGATAGTCCTTGTGTCCTCTGCTGGTCATGCACCCACTTCAGCACGGCACAGCCACATGTCATATTTTCTACCCACAAACCATTTGGAGCAGTCAGCTGTCTCTAGAGTATACCCCAGACCATCTGTTCTCTGCTAGGAAGAAGAACCAAGCTTTCTCTCCAAGATATAGCAACTTCTGCCTAAATGGGTCATGCCTGCTGCTTCCACAAACACACACCAATTTTGTTTTGTTTGGTTTGGTTTGGTTTTTTTCAAGACAGGGTTTCTCTGTGTAGTCCTGGCTGTCCTGGAGCTCTGTAGCCCAGGATGGCCTCAAACTCAGAAATCCGCCTGCCTCTACCTTTAATATAAATCTTTTTTTGTTTTTGTTTTTGTTTGTTTGTTTGTTTTTCGAGACAGTGTTTCTCTGTGTAGCCCCGGCTATCCTGGAACTCACTCTGTAGACCAGGCTGGCCTCCAACTCAGAAATCCGCCTGCCTTTGCCTCCCAAATGCTGGGATTAAAGGCGTATGCCACCACGCCCGGCACACACACCAGTCTTTAGCCATCCTGTTGTCTTTTCATAAACCTGGACTCTTCTGTCCTGTAAACTGTCATTCCCACCTCCTGGTCCTTTCACTCCTAGAATCTTCTGGCAAAAGTAACTGTACAAGTCACAGCCACAGTCCGAGAGCAGCAGAAATGTCCTGTAAGCAGCAGTGGAACCTGTTCCAGGTTTGAGGCAGCAGCTTAAGGAGATGAGAAAAAGATGACATTGTGTCCCGCTAGGCCTTGGGAAGCCCTAGACTTTGTGAAAGTCACCAAGAGATAAAAGTTAGGCTCAGTACATCAGAGCTAAATAGACAGAAGGCCCTTATGCCCACTGTTCCATCCCCGAGCCCTATCCCCAGGCCTGCAGGAAGTAGGTGCTCCTAGGCCTTTCCACATATAAGCTCATGGTTTCTATGTAATACTCATGGTAGCCATACTTACCCAGGTGCAGGAAGGCAGTGCTACAGGATGGGGGTGGGGCACTGTGGGTGGATGGGAAGGCAGCTGAGGAAGCTACAGAGTCAGAGTTGAGAAACTCTCCAAAGACATCAGGCTTGGAGCAGGGCTGGGTGTCCGAGCTGGATGACAGCAGGAACTGGTCAAATGGGTCCACTAGAAGACAGAGGCAAGGCAGGGACAAGCATTATACCTTAGCCTGCATCCTGGGAGCCTTGCTGCCCTGCTGCCAGGCCTCCATTTTCCTCAGCAATGTGAACTCAGCCCACCCAGGGATACATGGCCCTTGTAATGTACTACATCTTAGGACATTAAGATGTAGGACGCCATGGATACAGCATTACCTAAAGCCAGAGCTGGTGGTCCTGGCTTGTGAGCTGAGACCAATAGGAACTAATGCAACCATATTCATTTTCTACAGAGGGTGGCTCCCACCAGATGTCAACATAACAGGATGATCCCTTTTCTACATGGCAGGGATAGTTAAGCCTTGTTCATTACTACGAAGCCAATTTTCTACATAACTGAAACGCATACCAGTGTCAGGGACTTTTCCTTGTAGTTTGCTCTGCACCCCAAGAATAGAAACTGGGCTTGTTAGTAGCAGTGGAGCTTCATCACCAAGCAGGTCACCAGGAGGCCCTACTTGAGCAGCATCAGGTGGTTCAAGAAGGTAGCTCAACAGGTCAGTGTTGCTAGATGGGACCCAACAAGCCTGCAAGGGGGCAGCAGGCCCTAAGTCCCCCTCAGAGTGTAGCCCCAGGAGATCGACACCTTCTTCGGGCTGTACAGGCTCCTGTGGGGCAGCCAGCATGCCCACATCAAATAGTAAGTCTTGCTGTCTGGTCCCAGCTGCCAGTCTTGGTGTATCTTCTCCAGCCCCTGGCTTCCTCTCCTCACTGGGGAATGAAGCCTCTTCTTCATCTGATACTTCACTTCCATCTCCATCTGCAATCAGGACTGACTGACTCTCCTTAGGAGAGGTATTGTCTACACCAGTCTCTGGTTCTTTTTCCTCTGTGGAAAGAAAACCAATAGTTGATTAACTCACATGCTAAAGTAGCTGTAGGAGAGCAGAACAAGCTGACATAAGCAAAAGCCTCAGCAAGGCCCAGGTTGTAACCATACAGTCAACACCAGGACCCTTGTGTCAACCCCAGTAGGCTATCTGAGGCTTCAGAGCACATTTCTTGAGGCTTTGGGCTTAAGAGACCACCATGGAGCCATAATACTGGCTTCTATCCAACGACAGAAGTAATAAAGTGATTCTTAGGTGGGAATGTGATCAGCCACCATAGTTTAACTTATCCCCCTCTATTAAGGATATTCCTCTGCTCCCCCTGGGCCTGTTAATGAAACTATGCATATAGAGACTTGGTCAGCAAATGACTTCAAGTCAATAATGAAATGAAATTGATACCTTGGGCTTTGTGGGTATGTGTGCACACACATGTGGGTGAGCGTGTTCATATGTGTGTGTGCGTGTATTTATTTCTGTGTTCAAAGAATATATACTGCTCTTAGTGTGCCAGACAACAAGGCTAACTGTGTAGCTCAGTTGTAGAGGATTTGTCTGGCATGCATGAGGCCTTGGTTTTGATCCCTACTAACATAAATCCTTATAAAACAAGCCAATGTGTAGGGCTACAGCCCCTGTAAGAAGACCTCCACTCTACTAGTCTCCATGAAATACCTGTTATCCTAAGTCCCTGAACTCAGCATATGGCCCTTGCAGAATGCTACAACTGGGTGGTTAACACCAGAAGTTAGTAATGACAAGAGAGCTCAGAGTCATGTGACAGACTGGACCCCATTGAAAAATGATTAGCTGTGCCTTACGCCTACCCTGCCAATCCAGTGTGTGTAGAAAGTGGTTGGTGTCCGTGCTGCTGCTCTGCGGTGAATCCGACTCTGTGATCTCAGCTTCCGGAGACCCTGCCTCAGCATCATACTGAGCTGTGGAGCCCGGCTGCCGGGGTAGCTCCGGCTTCCCTGTCAGGAAAAGGCTGGCATCAGGCCACCAGTGCCAGGCACAACACAGGACAAGGCACAGTCAGAGCAACTGGATAGAGTAGGCAATAGAGGCACCTGCACCAGTTCCTTGAGAACAACAAGGTCTGGCTATTCAGTGCTGTGCCCCACCCATCCACACACGCATGCACACGTAAACTGTTCCACCTTCAATGTGACATTTTAATTGTCATGTCCAGAGTATATGACCTAAGTCAACTTATGGTACAAACCTAACTTTGAAGGAAATTCTTCCCAGTCACAGATTCATGTTAACCTCAAAAGTAGATCAAGGGTTCATATACTCAGAGAACAACAGGACCTAATACCAGAGCAGTGGTTCTCAACTCTCCTAATGCCTCAACCCTTTAATATTGTTCCCGATAATGTGGTGACCACCCCAACATAAAATTTTTGTTACTATGTTATAACTTTAATTTTACTACTGCCATGAATCTTAATGCAAATATTCTTGGAGACCAGTTTGCCAAAGGGGTTGTGACTCATAGGTTGAGAAACAATGCTCTAGAGGTTGCTTTTGAACAGCAAAGAGAATACTCTCTTGCTGTGCCCATGTCTGGTGGCCCAGGTGTTTCGTAGGGCTTATGAACCCATGAATGGACCTCAGGATCACAGTGCCTTGTCTTTGCCTTCCCTGGGACCAGACCTGTATCTTTATCTAACAGTGAGTTTCTACTAATAAGCACAGAGCAGGTAGGGATGCCCAAAATGAGGGGGAGAGGTACTACCCAGCCTTAGGCAGAACTGTTACTATAAATCTTACCTAGAAGTGAAAGTAACTAGAATTGGGTTCCAAGCAAGTACACTGAGAGCCAGGACACATCTTACCAAACTTAGACAGAATGTCCTGCTGTTCTTCCCTGTTGGAAAAGAGGATCTTGGGGTTTAACCCCCTTAAGCTGGTATTCTCCCAAGGTGGAGCTTCTCGGCTGGGCCTGTCTCTAGGCTCCACCTCCACTTCCAGGTTCACCTGGAACAGATCTGGGTACTTCTCTTGAATATCACAAGCATCCAGGTCATATCTACAGGTAAAGAGAGAGAATGAGTGAGTATGTCCAGGGTGTTTCAGAAGTCCTTCAGCATCTACAGAAAGGATAAAAGACTGCTGGTGAGACAATAGGAACATAGCACCCTCACCCGTGGAACATGAGGGCTTAGAGCAGGCTGCTGTACCCAGGGTTACTACCCTGCTTCGCTAGAGTCAAGGAAGGGTTTCCCTGTTAATGTGGTAGAGTACTAAGCTAGACTTCTGTGTTTCCCAACACAGAAGCTTCTATGGAAGGCCAGGTGCTCAGTGTGTCCACAGAATAACTGCCATAGCATGACTTCCAAATCCAGAAAAACAGGAAGGCAGGCTCCACATAGTAGACCTGTAGCCTGACCAGAGACCCTAGGCCCCACCCCTCACCTCCAAGTAGACACATACTACAGGCACTTGATTGGTTTAAATCAGGTACTCTAAAGTCTTAAATTTTTATAAAAATATGTACACCTTGGCAAAAAAAAATATCCATTATTAGATAATCATAAATCTAAGACTTCTAGGATTTAGCCATCAGAAGCTAGAAACAAGACTTGCTGAAGGCTCAGGGAGGCAACCTGGGCTGTGAGAAGAGAAACAGTAGGGAGCAGGTAGAGGGGAGGCCATGGGGTCTTCAGACACCAGGGGAACATGAAGAGCAGGGGAGGCTGGGCTAGGCCACCCTGCAGGCAGCAACTTTAGCCATTTTACAAACTGTCCCCATGTGGTAGTTCTACACTGTTCCAAGAAATCCTACCTTTTGAACTCCCACAGTCACAAACATACCCATTTCACCATTCAACTATCTTTTACATCATACTAAGTTTTGTACCTACCAACACCACCACTGCCAACAAAATCTAAGAAACACACACAGCAATGTTACCCATTTTCAGGGGTCTCCCGGGTGTCAAGGGAGGCCACACATTCCTGTCCTAAGGGAATCTCTGAATGTGTATGGTTCTGTAGTTTAAGGAAAGCTGGGGAGAGCAAAGTGGTTATGTGGGTGGCAAAGCAATGGTTCATTTTGTTTCTTTCTATTATAAAACAAAAAAAGCATGCAGATGAGCCTGCCATTTTTTAGACCTCTACTTTACGACTGTGTGCCTGGGACGCGACCCTCTGCACACTGGAGAGCACAGCACGAGGCAGAGCAAGATGGCTCTGTGGCTCTATGGCAGGGCTGGCCCTCCATACATATCTTTCCATTGGGATATAACTTAATAACTACAGCAGCTAAGCTTAAACGAAGCGGATGGCTACAGGGAGGAAAGGCTGAAACTTGCCATTAATGAGGATGGAGGAACAAGGCAGGAGAGCCCACGGAGAGTGTTCTGTACACTTGTCTTAGAGGCAAGTTCAGCCTCTAAGACAGGTTGGTGAGTTCTGGGGATAGCTCATTTCTTACTTCCCTTGCCCAACTGACCTGGAGACTGTCCAGCCTAGCTAGCAGGGTAGTGAGGGCACAATGAGGGTGTGTGAGTAGGGGGCTAGGGAGCTGGGTTTCAAGTCACAGGGCTTCAGAGGCCTGGGAGGTTAGATACTGGTATGTCTAGGCTCCACTGGGAAGTGAAAGAGATCCTCACACATGCAGTATCTTGTAAACAAAATTTTGATTTGTGTCATGACTGTAGCATAGTATGATGAAATCCTCCTCAGACCCTCATTCCATCACAGGATACCTCAGATCTACTGTGTATCCCATGACCACACTGACTCACTCAGGCTTCTCTGATGGTGGTGTTCCCAATTCTTTTCTACCCCTACAGTCCAGCTGCTCTGCAGAGCAGTCCTGCTGCATGTATGTGTATGCCTCTCCTATCAATGCTCTTGCCTTACTGTAGGCTTATATAGTCAGTATACTCAAATAAAACACATTTCTGTGGTCTGAAGTGTCCCCTAAACTCAAGCAACAGTATCATACACTGGATACTTCAAAAAAGAGAAAGCAGGTCTTTTCTTCAGTTACTGAACTTTGAAAAACTGAAGTTATTGTATGAAAGATCTATATAATGATTTGTTTACTTGTTCTGCTTGTCAAAAAAAGAAAAAAGAAAAAGAAAAAAGAAAAAAAGAAATAACATCAACTGTAATTTATCCACATGACTGGGCATCCACAAACACATGGATGGCCTGCTGCTGCTTCACTTGCCCTTCAGCACACGACCCTGCTTATCTCTCAAAGCACTTCACCTTGTCACTGATAGTAATAGATTTTTAGCCTACATTTGTGTGGTAGGTTCCATCACTTTTAGCTTTTTTAGTCATCACATATATATTTCTAAAACATGGATCTTGTAAACTACAAACATTTGAGGTCTAATTTTTCAGTTGCGTTGTTTATTTAACAACTCCAGTATGGAATCAGATCAACACACTAGGGATGAATCTGCTGCTGTGTTGCTTGTCTTTTTTTCTCTTTTGGTTTCATTTCTTCCTTCTTCCTTCTGATTTTACCTATATTAAATTATATTTTGTGTTTCACACTTTATCTCCTCTATCTTTATTAAGCTCATTATTGCTTTCTGTGGAATCATAACATACTTCCTGGACTTGCAATTAACACATTGCTGATTTTCAGGCCTCAGAGGCTAATGAGGGATCATTTCATATCTTGACTCTTTGATGTTGCTGTTATGTATTTTACTACAAACAAATCTCATTCTTTCTTTTTCCCACCCCCCTTTTATCCCTTTTATTATGTATTGGAACGCTATGTAGATCAAGCTGGCCTCGAACTCACACAAATCTGACTACTTCTGCCTCCCAAGTACTGGGACTAAAGGTGTGCACCACATGTCCAGTTCCAAACAAATCTTAAATCTGATGTTAATGCATGATTTCTTTTTGTTTGTTTGTTTGTTTGTTTGTTTTGTATTTAGTAGAGTTTAAAATCTTGGCTCTTACTGTGGTACAAACCCAAAACAAGAACAATTTTTAGACATTGAGTTTCATTGTAATAAGGCTGTATTACAATGACCCTCACATCACCAAAGGATTTTACCTCCATCATAGCTAAGCTGAGAGTTGATAGTTCTGCTGCACCAAGAAATGAATTGTAGGCTCGATTTTTGGATACAGACTTCCTGCTATGGTCAAAGCTATTTGATTTGAGTGAGTGACTTCATTCTCAGCCCAAAGAGAACAGGTTACATTCAAGAAATGGTGTAGGTATTAAGATGGTCTATCCATAAAGTCATTCGCCAACTGTTTCAATGAA
>NW_022196905.1:101471279-101473386 GCF_008632895.1 Mastomys coucha
TTCTGGACTTGTTAGATCACCTGGGAGTGGAGCTTCCTCTGGGTGTTGTGGGACTGGCTGCAGAGCTTTCGCCCAAGGTCTGCTCTGGATCCTAGCCCAGACAGACCGGAAGGAACCCGAGTCACTGGGCTGGCGAAGTTCCTGTGTGCCTGGTCCTGCTGGTGATGCATGATTTCTGATGTGTTAGGTAGTGAACACAAACTTAATTTTACTCACTACAGTGTATCCCAATTTTTCTCATATCTTATAGCTACTTTCAGGCTTGTTTCCAGTTTGTTCTGTCTGCCCTTTGGTACTAAACTGTCTCTCTCTGTTTCCCTGAACACATCTGCTAGGTTAATCACACCATACAAGATCCCTTTCCCTAGATACAGAATCTTCATACTTCCATCACTCCCTAAGATGACACTGCCCTGACTTCTGGCTACAAGCCCTTCAGTTAACTGACAGATGTTAGCCTTGCCACTATGACAATCATGGCATCTCCCTACCAGGTGCTTTCAGCAGTTTAGCTGTGGTCTGAGGCAAGGGTTTCTCTTTTTGTTTTGTTTTGTTTTATTTTATGTGTATAAGTACACTGTAGCTGTACAGATGTGTATGGCTGCTGGGAATTGAACTCAGGACCTCTGCGGCCCTGCTCGCTCTACCCTGCTCACTCCAGCGTAATTCACTGTAGCTATCTTCAGACACAACAGCAGAGGGTGTCAGATCTCATTATGGGTGGTTGTGAGCCACCATGTGGTTGCTGGAATCCGAACTCAGGACTTTCAGAAGAGCAGTCAGTGCTCTTACCTGCTGAGTCATCTCTCCAGCTTAAGATTTATTTCTTTATTATATATAAGTACACTGTAGCTGTCTTCAGACACACCAGAAGAGGGCATCTGATCTCGTTACAGATGGTTGTAGGCCACCATATGGTTGCTGGGATTTGAACTCAGGACCTCTGAAAGAGCAGTCAGTGTTCTTAACCGCTGAGCCACCTCTCCAGCCAGGTTTCTCTTTTTGTTATTAGAAAACACTGTGTGGTATGTATAGCCCTGACACTTTTCCAGGAGCTGAATCTGCTCTTCTCCTTTGACTTCAGACCTGGCATTTAGTCTTTTCAAGTCCAGTCTTCCTTCACCACCTCTGTGCTCAGTCTGAAGAATATATATTTTACAATTTCACTGTGACTGTTTTGCTGCCAAGATAACTACCAAATTCTGCACGTCAGGTGTGTTTTCAGTTCTAGAAATCGTATCTGTCTTGTCTCCACATTCTAGGTCTGCTGAAATGCTCCATTTCATCTTTGATTTCTTTTTAAAAATTTATTATATTTTAATATATTTAATTTGTGTGTGTGTGTGTGTGTGTGTGTGTGTGTGCATGCACACAAGAGTTACAACATGAATTAAGAGGTCAGAGGACAACTTGCAGGAGCATGTTTTTTTCTTTCCACCCTATTGGTCCTTGTAATCAAACTCAAGTCATCAGGTTTGGTAACAAGTACCTTTATTTTCAGAGCCATCTTGCTGGCCCTCCCTTTGGTTTCCTGAATATGTTGTCTTGATGCATTTTTCTGTTGCTGTAATAATATCATAACTGATTCAGAGAAAATAAAGGCTTATGCTTCTCATGGTTCCAAAGGCTCAGAGGTCAGAGACTGCTGGCTAATCTGGTGAAGGCTTCTTGACTGGCAGCAGCTCTGTAGGATCCCTAGTTGGCTCTGGGCATCATCTTGCCAGACAGTGTGCTATCCCAGGCTTCTTCCTCTTATATAAGCTATGAAATGCTCCATTTCATCTTTCATATAAGCCTATGTTCATGGCCTCATTTAATCTTAATATCTTTCCAAAAGTGAGACCCAGATACCACAGTCAGATAAAGTCACCCAGGCCTCTTAATAACTCTCAATGGGAATCCAATTCCAGCATGAACTTGGTGGAAACATTCAAACCATTGCAACACTAATCAGAACTATTAAAAGTTCTTGTTTATTAACTCTAATACCTGAATCATATAGCTCTTTTGCCTCCACTTTATTTTCTTGGTCTTCAGTCATTTGGTCTTTTTCAAAAAACAAAACAAAACAAAACCCACCAACCAACCAACCAACCAACCAACCACC
>NW_022196905.1:101473410-101474344 GCF_008632895.1 Mastomys coucha
AAAAAAAAAAAAAAAAAAAACCCCAAAAAACTGACCATGCCTCTACAGTGGTTGAAAACTGCAGAAACTACTGTCTGCAAGAAAAAGAGTGAGGCGCCTGCAATTCCAAAGCTTGTGAAACTGAGGCAGGAGGATCGACATGCTTGGGTTACATAGTTGGTCTAAGCCTAAGCTACAGAGTAAGAGACCTTGTTTTAAACAAATAAAGAGTAAGGTATTGATATCAAAAAGATACAATGCAAGAGATTAGCAAACACCATTTATACACCTACATAGTCTCTTGGAGTTATGACCTGTGGCCTGCTTTGTCTAGTGCTTCCACTGGAGGAGTGCAAAGAAAAAGAACACAACATGGCAGGGGCATACCCCTGGCAACTCTCATTTCTCTTCTACCCAGGGCTGATGAGGAGGAGAGTCCACCAGCAAGACCCACACAGTCGAATCTGAAAATAAATCACGATGCTGATAGGCTATACCAATGACCTTGAAGTGGTGAGTGACGCAGCTGTTCACCACAAGCTAGAGCCCAGTCCTACAACCTAATATACACAACACTATCCCACAAGTCCTGTCATCTAAAGAGTTCTTCCTCTGTAGTGTTTGTTCATATATTTGTCTATAAAAGCAGACCAAGCTTCTAGAAGGTAAGACCAGAACATTAACTCCCAACTCTGTACTGAGCAAAGAACCAAATATAGAGTAAACTTTGGTACACCACTGGCTATGCCACATCTAGACTTAACTGGCTAACTTCTAAAAAGAAATGCATAAGGTCAGTCCAAAGGTTATCAGGTACCAAGTGGAAGCCAACTTGGGTCCTTCGTAAACTGTGAGGGACAGAAGACACATATAGGCTCAGGGCCCAGGTCCAGTTTTACAGTCAGCATCACATGGCGGGTCTCTCACTTGCTAGCCTTTTTTTTTTTTTTTTTTT
>NW_022196905.1:101474367-101477855 GCF_008632895.1 Mastomys coucha
TTTTTTTTTTTGACTGACTGACCCATATGCACGTGTTCAGCTAGTGGTTCTGGGTACCTGTCCCTCTCCAACAGCAGCACAGGGCAACACCAACATACTTTGCAAATTTCACAGTGGTTGCATTTCGAGGCACGAACCCAGTGTGGAACTGAATCTGGAACATTTTCATGGACGCCATCTACAAGAGAAGACCAGCAGGAGACCCACTGAGAGTGCATACTAACTCTGGGTCAGAGTTCTTCCCCAAGAATATAAGCTGCCAGACTGGGTCCAACTAATCTGTTCTTCTCAACAGAATTCAAGGCACAGGACAGATAGGGTAACACTATCTGGAGGCTGGGACTACCTGCCAAATGCTTGGTGAGAGTAGAGAAGATGCCTACATAGGGGTTAGAGCAGCTTGGGCTGAGACAGGAGAGGTACCAAGACTAAGTAAAATAGCTCTTCATGAAGATTACAGCTTATGCTCAATGGGGAAATTCTGGACCTTTCAGGCTAAAATCTCCTTTGCCCTGTGTCATAGACAGTGAGCACAAATACTTATGGAGCAGTACCTTACTGCTTACTGGGGCACTGAGGTCATTCCAGAGGCCAAACCACACACTTTTAACACTCACCTTGGCCTGCAGTCTCCCTCCTAAAGTGGATCTGGCATGGTAAATGATGATGAGCACATCTCCTTGAACTGTTATGCCCAGGGGAATGACAGCCTTGCCATCCTCAATTTTAAATTCCCTGGAACACATTGAGACACTGGCTTATGTAAGTATAAACAAACAGACAAACAGACAGACAAACAGAATTCTAAGATGTTACCAAACACTTGAATCTACACCTTCTCGGGATGTTTGTGTACCAAGTTATTCCAAGAAGCCACTCTTTGTTTGTTTGTTTGTTGAGACAGGGCTTCTCTATATAGCCACAGCTGCCCTGAAACTTGCTCTGGAGAACAGACTGGCCTTGAACTCAGAGATCCATCTGCCTCTGCCTCCTGAGTGTATACATTCTTGTACATAAACCCTTCTTTCTCCACCCTCAGCCCAACATGAAATCACTTGTACCTAGCACAGGTCAATCAGAACACAAGGTAGTTTCCACTTCAGAAGTTTGCAAGGACTCAAAAAGTGAGAAATGCCAAATCTGTACTTACTTCATTCTGTCATATTCCTGGGATGTTGTGGTTACACGCTCCTCCCCAACATAGACCTCACAGAATGGTCGGCAGCCGTTCCTCTGCTTGCTGAACAGTGGCACAGGGGTCATGACAACAGATTTCACCAGCATTGGCTTGCTATGGGGCGTGATGGGCTCCTCTGCCACCATGTCACATACATATTCAATGTACCTAAGGTAGGCATGCACCTGTCACCCAAGCATGTGATGTTTCCTCAGGGAACAGAGACATCAGACATTTTTCCTTCTCAAATATAAGTATTTAATGCCATAAATCTCCCTTTGAAGGTCTGTTTTAGTTGTTCTAAAAATCTGATACCATATTTTTAAATCTCTTGAGAATTTTTTTCACCTATGATTATTTAGAAGAAGTTTCATTTTGAAATATTTAGAGTGTTTTCTAGATTATGTTAATGGTTTCTCATCTTATTATCCCTTAGGGCCGAGAACATATTTTGCATGTATAATTTCAATATAAATTTTTTTAAATTTCAGGGCTGGAGAGATGGCTAATCAGTTAAGATTACTTGCTGTTCTTTAGAGGACTCAAGTTTAATTCTCATACCTACATCAGACAGCTCGCAATGACCTGTATCTCTGGTATGTAAGTGTACACACACACACACACACACACACACACACAAACACACACAGTCTTCAAAAAACCAAACCAAATTTGTTGAGGTTTAATTTAGTGGCTCAAATTGATGTTGCTTTGATGTTCCACACACGTTTGAAAGAAATATATCTTTCAATTTATGGTGAAATATTCTACAGCTGTCAGTCAATGCTACAGAGTCACTGATTTTATGTGTACTTATTCTACTGACTACTGACGGACGGATGTTAGGAATCTATGTTACCATTTTATTTAAGATTTATTTTTATTTTATAAAAATAAAATAAAAATAGCCAGTGTTTGTCTTCATGAATACTGGTCTACACACCACTCACACACCTGGTGCCCTGGGAGGTCAGAAGACCTGGACCCCCTGGGATTAGAGCTGTACATAGTTGTGAGCCACCATGTGGATGTTTAGACTTGAACCCAGGTCTTCTCCGCAAGAACAGCAAGTGCTCTGAACCACTTAGCCATTTCTCTAGCTTTGCCACATCGTATAAATTTTGACTTATTTTAAGACAAAGGCCAAATAGCCCAGACTGGCCTCAACTTACGTAACTGAAACTGGCTTTGAACTCTTGCCTCTAACTTCCAAGCACTGTGATTATAAATATGTGCCTCTACACCCAGTTGTTTGTTTTGTGGGTTTTTTGGTTTTTTTGAGCTAGGGTTTTGCTTTGCAGTCCAGGTGGTCTTGAACTCATGGTCATTCTGCTCCTGCCTTCCCAGTTCTGAGATGACAGGTATACACCATCATGCTCAGCTTGAATTTATTTTGTCGACTGATGATAGAGCTTCTCTTACTTTCTTTTGAGGAGTGTTGTATGTAGTAGGATATCTTGAGTCAGGCTCCCACCAATAGTGTCTCCTCTGGCAGGGGACAGGGATGAGAACCTATTCTTCAATCAACATGGGTGAAGGGATGCAATGCTCCTGTAGACTTGTCTCAGTTGCAGGAGATGGAAACTGTGGTAGCCACAAACTTAAGTCTGTGTTCACCTGATGATTAGCCAAAGGCAAACAGAATGGAGGACATCCACAGCGGAGTCTGGAAGTAGAGCCAAAATGAAGGGCAAACAAGCTCTCTTGGATGTCAGAGAGTGAATCTTCACCTGACAATGTGGCAGGGCCCCAAATGCAGACTGTGACCAGAGTAGGACCTGTTGTTGCTGTGTAGGACAATCAATAGGCCCTACAGCAACAGGGCCACTGATGCAGTCTGCTCCCTATGCTGCTACATACTCATCTCTTCAAGTGTATACATCCTTGCTCTTTGACTGGAGCTCTTAGATTATTTGTGCTAAATCTCAATGTAAAATCTGTATTTTCTTCTACTCATGTTCTTGGCTTCATTTTTCTTAATTCACTCTGTCTAAATAAACATTTTTTATGTCTTCATCTCCTTTCTTCCACTGACTTATTAATCACTGGAGCATACTAACATTTGTAGGCTGAGGCAGAGAAGCAGAAAGATCTCTAAGATCTTTCCAGGTGGTCTTGAACTCATGGTCATTCTGCTCCTGCCTTCCCAGTTCTGAGATGACAGGTATACACCACCATGCTCAGCTTGAATTTATTTTGTCTACTGATGATAGACAAAATAAAATTAATAAAATCCGCTGGGTGGTGGTGGTGTACGCCTTTAATCCCAGCACTTGGGAGGCAGAGGCAGGCGGATTTCTGAGTTTGAGGC
>NW_022196905.1:101478162-101496831 GCF_008632895.1 Mastomys coucha
CCAAGGTTACATAGAGAGGTTACATGTCTCAAAAAAAAGGTGTGCAGGATCTCTGTGAGTTCAAGGCCAGCCTAGTCTACATGTGAATTCCAGGATAGCCAGGGCTAGGTAGAGAGTGACCCTGTCTCAAACAAACAAACAGGAAGGAAGGAAGGAAAGAAGGAAGGAAGGAAGGAAGGAAGGAAGGAAGGAAGGGAGGGAGGGAGGGAGGGAGGGAGGGAGGGAGGAAGGAAGGAAGGAAAGAAGGAAGGAAGGAAAATTCTTCATTTGGGGGCCAGGGGTTTCTGACAGTCATGCTTTCCTTTCTTGCAAGTGCCTTCCTTCCCTCTGGCTCAGATTGTCTGTGTTCAGGATATTCAGGATGAAGTAAGATGATATGCAAGGATGGTTTATTTTTAGTTCTGCTCCTGCTCTCAGAGATTCCTGGCCTGTGGCCATAGCTGCTGTTAATTCTGGAGATGCTCATGTATTCAGTGTTTCATTCTCCACTTAAGTTTCCTCTGTTATTTACTTACATACACGATCGGCTATTTGCAACAAACCCTTGGGTTTCTGATCTTTTGTTGGTTTTCAGGTGAGCAACACCTGGTGATTTGTTTCTCAGATCACTGGTTGACTCCTCTGTTGGTCAGAGTCTACCCAAGAGTCTGAGATTCGCACACCACTACTATGTACATATATCTCAATCTTCTTTGTTTTCCTTGTTAGGGTCTTTGGTAGACTCATCAGCTATTTTAAATTTCTTTCTGAATTCCAATGTACTCTTTGGTTCTGTTTATTTCTCTCAGGACAGAACAGGCCAGTCACTACATATACTTCTCTTCCTTTGCTTTCTGGAGACTGTGGAGAACAGACATTAAGGCATAGGCATTCCTTTATTACAATACCCCAAAGCTTTACCCATGACCACCACAGTATTCTGAGTATTCTCATATGGTATCCAGCGAGTACATCATCTCTCCAGTCATCTTTAGATCTGGGGCAAGTTGATGGCACGAGGGTCCCAGTTTACAATGGGTTTGAAAGTGCACAGATGTAAAGATGTTGCAGTAACTGTTAGGACATGAGTGACACTATGTCACTGTGCCTCCATGAGACCCCAGGGTTCATGATAGAGTACCAAAGACACTGCCTTGTTTTATGCTGTACACACTCAGCAGCTCTGTTGCTCACATCTCCTGCCCAGCAAGCTCCAACGCGTAGAAAGCAGCAGCACAAATGGCTAAAAGCTCAGTATGCTGAAATCCTTCCAGTCACCCCTAGCAGACGCTAGAGTGGGATGCAAAGCCACTCTCCTCATATGGCCTGAGGAACACACTGCCATCATGACTCCCTACCAGGCAGTAAGCAACTAAGGTGGGTCCCATTCAGAAGAGAATTGTGCACATCGAGAAGAGCACTTATTACTCCCACTGCCAAAACATGGAGCCCCTTTCTGGCCTGGATCTTTGCAGCATATTAGCATCCATGTTGGTTTTTTGTTTCATGATCCACCCACCCGCTTTCTCAGAGAGGAGGTTCATCCATGTTTTTCCAAGTACTCATTAAGACAGAGGGAGTTTATGATGGATGGACAGTGTCTCTCTAGACCCAGACTTCCAAATCAAAGTCTTGTTCTAGGGAAATAGTGAATACTCATCATGAATGGACATAGCTGGTAAATGTGAATGATGGACAACAGGGCAAAGCTAGGCAGAGCTGCAATAATTTGATTCTTAACCAGATATGACAGCTCATATCTATAACATCATGGATTAGGCATTGGCCTAAGGGCATTAGGGCATTGGCCTAAGTTTGAGACCACTCTAGTATACATGGTGAGTTCTAGGCTAGGTTGAGCTTCAGAGTGGATCCCTGTGTGAAAAAAAAAAATCCAAAAACTAAAAACAAAGAAACAAACAAACAAAAATCAAAGGAAAAACAAAAGAAATTGATTTCTTTACACTGCAGGTGAATGACCTACTTTATAGTGACAGGAATGTCTGAGTCGTACATGCATTTTTGTGACCTCAGAGAAGCAACACTCCACATTTGAAAGTGTGAAGGTTCACAGTGCATTACCAAAAAACCTCCCAAGTCCACATAAGTTTGGATCCTACAGAGCACATGGCCACATAAAGTTCACACAATTACTGGAAAATCTGGTACCCAGGCCCTCAACAGGATGCCGCCACCACAAGTCAGAAGCCATCACAGCATAAGAGTTTTAGTTGAATGTCAACTACAGCTTATACTTGTTAGGTACCTGTGGGCATAGGTCTGGAGATGAGCTAGAAATCACAGTGATACTAACTTGGCCTTCAGCAAACTAGAGTACCTGACTGCAGGTCCAAAACAGTGAAGGCAGCACCACTTCAGGGCCAAAAGAGCTGTAGGCATCATTGTCCCCAGCAAGGATCACCTGGTACCTTTTGTGGGATGGCCAAATGCCTGGCGGGCAACGCTTCATGCTGAACATGTACACAGCAGCCTCTGCAGTGCTGAAGAGACGGCAGAAGCACAGGAATGCACAGACTGCCACAGCAGATGCAGCTCTCCCATCCTACGATGAAGAAACATTTCTTTTACACATAGGCTAATGCACAGAAAGGATGAGAACTCACAACAGTTCCTATAAAGCTAACTATCTATGTGGCTAAGGGAAGGATCTAATGCTAGGTTTGTTTAGGATACATTTAGGAACATAAATAAATATGCTTCATGCAATGAGAATTCGGAGCCCAGAAGATAATAAAGAGTCATTAGCAAAGTACACAGGCTTGTCTCCCACCCAGTTTCAAGTTGGCCTGCTAGCCTTCCCATGTTCAATCCCTTCCTGAGACCTCTTATCATCTTCTTTTTCTTCATTTGTGTTACTGAGAACTGAACCTAGGACCTCTTACATGCTAGGTAAGTGCTGTACTCCCAATAATCTTTCATTTATTCTGAGTCAGGCTCTCACTAGGTTGTTTAGGCTGACATTTACCTTGTGATCCTTCTGCCTCAGCTTCCCAAGTAGCTGGGATTACCAACCTACTGGTCCACCTTACTCATAGTAACAGTTGTGCCAGATGTGGTGGTACATGCCATTAACTCCAGCACTAGGAAAACAGAGGCAGATGGATCTCTGTGGGTTAGAGGTCAGCTTGATCAACATAGTGAATTCCTGAACAGCCAGACCTTATCTCAAAAAATCAAAACATAGTTGCAGTACAGCAGGCCAGAGCCCTGAGTATACTTCCTGTTGGATGTCACACTGTATGCAAGGTGTGACATTAGGTGGTTAGAGAAACTTGATCCCGGATGCTGGGGATGCTGGATGTGCTGCTTGGATCACCAAAAAAGAGCCCTTATGAGTGCTACTTGTCCCATAGCAATCACCAGGGAGTCTGTGTCTATCACGGCCAAAGCACCAAGCACAGAGGTCTTCCTCTGGTCAGTACTCCCCCATCTTACCCAGAACCAATGATACTAACACGACTCCAACTCACCATGCAATGCACAACACAGATGTTCCTGTGGTCTTCCCGGAGCCAAGCATGCATGCTCCTGCATAGAGTATACAAACTGTGGAGATGTGGTGCCCGTCTGACTGCCCAGCCACATTCAGTGACCTGCAGGGAGAAAGGCCACTCGGCTAAGTTTCTGCACCAGTCCCAATGAACTGGGATGGCATATCCACAGGGTTACTTTGTCTTTGCCTACACTACACTGCCCCTTTTAAAAACAATTTTCTATTTAACCTTTGTGTACCCATGCATACATACATACACACAAGTACCACAGAGGATAATATGTGGAGGATAGAGGGAAACTAATAAGAGTTAATTTTATCCTTCCACCATGTGGGCCTGAGAGAATGAACTCTGCTGTTAGGCTTGACAGCAGACACCTTTAGCCTCCCACTCTTCCCCTCCCCACATAATTGTCCTTTTTGAGTGATTCTATAAATGTGGTAGCCTGAAACTCTGAGCATCTTCCTAAGCTGGGGTTCGCATTTGATATCCCTCTTAGCTATAAGTGACCTGTGCCACAGGAATGTTTCACTGATGCTGCAAAAATAACTACCTTTTCCTGTGCCAAGGGGAGGAAGAAACCCTAGTTTCATGGGAAGCAAAAATCTTCTCCAGGTCTGTCTCTCTCTCTCCCTCTCCTCCCCGCCCCCTCTCTCTGCACATGCACGTGTGCACATAGTGTAAAGTTCCCTTTAAACTCTGGCCTATCTTCATCCCTGACCACACCTCGAGCCCCAGTCTCTCTGGCAGCTGCTATGGTCAGCTCCCTGTAGTTGCCTGGCACTGTCCACATTAGGCTAGTGTAGATTCATCACTTAAAACTGTATGTAAGTGGGGAAAATGGCCCAAATCATAAAAGAATAGTTCAAGGCCACTTACCCGGTTGTGGAACTTGGAAGCCCGGTATATCCTTGGAGAAAGGTTGTAGACAGCATAATGTCCTAGATGCTTGGCATCCAGAAACAATCGCACATCCTCTATATTGTTTTTGATTGCTGACTCCACACCTTCTGCTGGGAACGACATCACTGAAACAAAGTAGGCCCAAGTTAGACACTAGGGGATTGCCCTCTTGGGCTAGGATCACCTCCCAGCCAGGTAGCTGACCAAACATAGGTTCTTCTCATCCTCTTAAAGTCTCCCACAGCCTATGTAGTGAGATGTGTATAAATTGCAATATGGGAAATGTTACAAAGTTAACTATAGATGTCTAGGTGAGCTTTCCCGGTTACCTGATCTATATCATAGTCTCTAGGGACACCAGCTTTTCTGATTATGGTTTGCTTAGATTATCTAGTTTTAAATGTGCATGGTCCTACTATTATTCCCTCTGTATCCTCAGAGTTCCAATCATGCCAGAAGCTGGGCTGACAACTGGCCTTGTCTTTTTCACTGGCCAGGAAATATGCTCAATATATGTCACCTACCCTCCACTCTTTTGGGGTATTCTCCAGGCCAAACCTCATCCCCTACAGATAGATATCATCCAATTAGACATACCTGCAATCCTGGATGTGATGTAAGATATATCCAGATCACCCTTTGCATAGCTGTAATAGAAAAAAACACTCAATCGGTATAGAAAACAGTTGGTTATAAGAACTTTAAGAGGAGCTTACATCCTAGAATACTGAGGTAACTTTGCTTGCAGGCTGTATCCTCTAAATAGTGTGTATGTGCATGTGCACATCTTGTGTATGACTGCTGTGTAAGCTGACAACCAATGAAAAGTGGAATAAAAGTGGGAGAGAGCAGCCCAAGGACGAGCTTTAGCCATCTTCTGCTTTCTGAAGTGTTCTCCAAGGCAAAAACATTGAGGGCTGATCCGGACAAATAGTAACTAGAGCAAGAAAGTAGCATCAGCCATTGGTCCCACTGCTCCAGTGGAGCATCAGCCATTGGTCCCACTGCTCCAGTGGAGCATCAGCCATTGGTCCCAATGCTCCAGGGAGCATCAGCCATTGGTCCCACTGCCCCAGTGGGCTGGATGAGAGGAGAGAGCACCCGTGCCTCACGAAGACCCAAAAGGAAGGAGACAGAAGATACTACTGGAGGAAAAAAAAAAGACATCCCAAATGACCAAGATAAACTACTGCTCATGGCCACCCAAAACTCTTAGAAACCAACCCCCTAAATTGGTTCACAAAACTGAAAAAATACAGATCAAAACCTAACTAACTATGCAAGAACTTGGCAAACATTCTACAATTCCTCTCAAAAAACCTGTTATGCCAGAACAGTCAAGCTTCTTTGGAAAGGAAGAGACGGGGTGAATATTGTTGCACTATTATTTTGAAGTCAGATAGGAAAGTCAGAGACAGAGCTGAGGTAGGCACACTTGGCATCAGCAGAGTCACCACGGGGTCATTACAGAGGGCCAGGTGGAAAAAAGAACAGACATATACTATAAATTCACTGACGTAAAATCTGGTTATGGCAATCTTAACATTTTAAAATGTCATTTGAACCTATTTAAGACAGGTTTACTTAGGACTCCCTGAGACAAAAAACAGGATGTACTAAAATGCAGCTTTACCTGCTGCTTACATTTCTGTAGGGAAAGGCAGTTAAACAGACAAGCCACAGATCAGAGCTAACCAGTTCCAATCTATTTCTTCACAAAAACAATAACCCAATAGTAACCAAGATACCAGGTATCAGTGATAGATGTCTTTAATTCCAGCATTCTGAAGGCAGAAACAGATTTCTAATCTCTGTCATCAAGGCCAGCCTTGTCTACAAGTTTCAAATCAATCAGGGCCATAAAGGTAAAGAGTGTAGGTTGCAAATATACAACAGATGATGGTATGAAAACAACCTAGCTGTCCCTCAAGGAAGACAAATGTGCCCCAGCATCAAGTCAGGTATAGGAAAGCATACCCAAGACAATTAGTGGTACACAATGGGTACTTAGTATTACTTAGGGCTCTCTACACAGTATGCCCAATCTCTAGCCAGCTTAAGAAAAGTCCAGGAAAAAAAAAAAAAAACAAGCCGGGTGGTAGTGGCGCATGCCTTTAATCCCAGCACTTGGGAGGCAGAGGCAGGCAGATTTCTGAGTTCAAGGCCAGCCTGGTCTACAGAGTGAGTTCCAGGACAGCCAGGGCTATACAGAGTGTCTCGAAAATACCCAAAAAAAGAAAAAAAAAAGAAAGAAAAAAAAGAAAAGTCCAGGAACCCTGACAGTTCAACTCTGTGTACAGGTTCAAAAGTATACAAATTAGGGTTGTACTCAGCACAGACCAGAGTGGCCCAGACCTTGGCTTCTAAGACATCAAGCAGCTTCAGGCAACCAAGACAACCTGAAGTAGTCACTTCTGCCAGTTGTCACCAAACTTGGACATCGTCATTGATATATTCAAAAAATGAAAGTGTTTGCTGTTACTTGTAAGTCAATTTAATAAACATTGGAGTTTATGGAATTCTTATCGACCATGTCTACTTTGTAATCCACGGGCTACATACAGCCTCAAAGACAGTTATGAATAAAGCTCAACACAAAATCATAAACTTACTTAAAATATTATGAGATGTTTCAGTTTTAAAGTTTATTATAGACTAATAATTGTAAGAAAGAGGGCCATGCCATCTGAGTTAGGCATGGAAATCAGCAACATGGCAGACAAGGAGCCGCATGGGAAGTGGAGTCTTTGAGAAAGTAAAAAAGCTCAAAGTCCTAAAGAAAGCATCGGAAAACACCCAAAAGTAGGAAAGAAGGAAAAGTTAAGCCTAAGTCTATTCAGAAAGGTGGTAGAACCAAGAGAAGCAAATGGTGACACTGGAGTGACTGCCTCATTAGACTTTTTGCAATGTGGACTAAACAACTACTGGATTCCTGGCCTTTCCATCATGAGACAGTCATCATCAGACTGTCTAGACTATAGCCTGTAAATCAATCTAATAAACCCACATATAAATATGTAATATATATTCCATCAGTTCTGTTTCTTCAAAGAACCCTAATACAGAGATCATATCACAATATCAAAAGTTTGGATATGCCTAGTGGTTTAAGCATATATTGCACTCAGAAGGCACAGGCATATGCATGTTTACATATCTGTATTTCCAAAATGTAGCACATTCATGTGCACTCCTCCACTGGTACAGGCACACATATATAACTGCTAAGGCTACAAACATAAAACAACTACCAACAAAAACAGGAAAGGATATTTCATCAACCATAGGCATTTGGGAACCACAAACACTATGATCCAATGGTGCTACTACAACAGCAGACATCCTTGGGCGGTAGGAGCATCCATACTGACAAGAGTCAGTGAGGCTGGCCAGTATCTCAGTCATAGTTCCCTCCAAAAAGCTGATAGAGCAACCTTCAACACAGTGCTTCAACTCACTATAGCTTTGGGGCCATTCAATTGAAGCATATATTCATGCCCACTATGGCCCAGGTCTGATAATGACTGATTTCTTATAATGAGAGTAGGCAGGAAGATGTCACACTTTGTTCTGCAACTGCTTCATTTATTTGACACCAAAGAAAAAGAATAGTGCTATCATGACAGATACTGGCAGAGCTAAGGAGATCATGAGCTGATGCTGTACAAAGCCAGTTCTGTATTGGGACCTATGGACAGGGGCCTCAGACTTGTGCTTGTTAGTCTTTTTGTCAACTTGAAACAAGCTGGAGTTAACTTGAGGAAAACTCAATTAAGAAAATGCCTCCGTAAGGGCGGGTGGTCCTGGGTTACATAAGAAAGCAGGTTAAGCAAGTCATAGAAAGAAAGTCAGTAAGCAGCACTTCTTTATGGCCTCTGTTTCAGTTCCTACTTCCAGAGCTTCTTGCTTTGCGTTCCTATCTTGGCTTCCCTTGATGAACTTAAACCTATAAGCTGAAATAAGTCCTCTCTTCTCTACCCTGGTTTTGCTCAGTGTTTTATTACAGCAACAAAACACAAGCTAAGGCAAGGCTCCAGGCTCAAGTCTAAATTTGGCTCTGCCCTAACAGAGAGTGACAACGTAAGACTACCTTGGGGAATCTCCACACAGGCAAAGAATAGGATAGGATAGACCTCACACTTACTCATACTTACTTAGCCACAGATTGGATGACCTTGGAGGAAGTATCCTTGAGGTTGGTGAAGAGCCGTTCTGTCCCACCCCGCAGGATATCAAGAAACCCACCGTAGGGCTGGTCATACTCTGCCAGAGCCAAAACTACAGGAAAGAGACACAGTAGGTCAAGAGTATGCCCCCAAGAAGCCTCATTGCTTCCTCTAACTCCCTCAAACCCACCAGTGAATTGTTTTTCCCATTAGCAGGTGCTAACCTATTGTTTCCAGCCACTTCAGAAATCCAAATGGCCAATGTAGGCACAGAGGCTATGTGAAAACATATCAGACCAAGCTTCTACCTGGAACTGTACCAACTATGGGACACAATTTGAAGGTGGTAATTGCAGGACATGATACCCTTTCTAAAGTGAGTACAGGTAAAGCCCACACAAGTGGACTCTGAGACCACAGAGTGAGGCCCTCAAAGACTGAGGTGGTAGAGCTAACACATTACTTAGGTTCTGAACAGTCCCACAATGAGCCTACATAATGATGCAAAAGTAGGCACCCCAGAACCCACTCCCCAAGGTCAGCAACTGTATCACACATGTTAGGCACAGAGAGTAAGGACCTGAAGTACCAACACATCGGGGTAGCCAACCACAGGAGACAAGAGCCTTCTCTCTAGGAAACAAAGATCCAGAGAGGGACTTGACATCTCAAAAAAGGAAACTAAGAAATGGCTCATTTCACAGCCCGTCCATGAACATATTTCTGTTTTAGAATCCTCCTTTCCTTCATTGCTGCTCTCAAGGCAGCCAGTCTTCATGAGATAAAAGGACCCTGTTTTATGGCTTGGCTCTCTCAAACTAGCAGGAAAAGTCCTCAATCCTTTCTATGCACCCCAGCTCCTGTGACCCCATCTCTTTTCCTTCACTCCTCCCAGTAGACAACTCTAGTGTTCTGTGACCTTAAGGCATTATCTGCTGACCCTGTCTAGAAAGTAGAGTTGACCTTCATACTCAATTTCTGGGACATACTCTAGAGTGGGGAGGTGTCTTCCCTTAAGAAGGATCATTTCCATACGCTTTGAACTATGCAGGTGTTCAGGATATAGTGTAGACTACAGAGGAGCTAGACACCATGGTCAACCATGCTTGGAAGACTTATCCCATTTTATCCTAAATGACAGGTGAGTTAATCCTTGCTTTGAGAAGTGCTAATATAACTCCTATGGGACAGGGCTAACTGGTGGGTGCAGGCTAGTCTCTCCTGGATCTTGCCTTAACAACCCTTCCGTTGGTTGATCTGAGTCAAAATATCCTGTCAAATTCTGCATTCTATCTTGAGTATATAGCTCAAAAGATCTGAGTTCCACAGAATAGTAGAGACAATTGCCAGATTAGGTATAGGGTTTTGATATCTGCTCTGATGTCTATTGAGTACCCAATAAATAAAAGTAGGCATTCTTGTAGGGAAAGGACAGTGAGTAGGTTGGGGCACTTACCTCCACTGCTGTTCATTGGGCCCCCAGAAGGTGGTTGTGCTCGGGAAGGCCCTGAATTCCCATAGCCACCATTCTGCTCCAGCAGCTATAAGATTCAAAAGCATGGCATCAACTTCATACAAAAGCCAGAGCTAGTTTACAACTGTGCTTAGCATTGTGCCCTCAGCTGATGAGCAAGAAGCTAAATGGGCAGTCCTCTATCTGCTTTACTTGAACATGCAAAGAAAATAAGTTCTCAGAAGTCTAGGCAGGGCTAGAAATAAAACAAATAAAACTTCCATTGATAGCTCTAAAACAACATTCAGGGTGACCTAGGGAGTAACCATTACTTAAATGTTAACACCCTTATCCTATCAAGACATATCCAAATCTTTATGGACATAGAATCTGTTCTTCCCATTCATTTCCCCCCATTCCACCATCTTGAACAAACGTATCAGGTGCGCAGCCCAAAACCCTAACACCTGTGGTTCTAGTGCTGTGTGGGCTCCTCCAACAACTCCTTGGACCAAGCCTGCATTATTCTTTGAACTCAGCCCTAAGGAGCTGGGTAGCCCAGAGAACATGTTCACAGGTTCCATAAAACTGGCCAGCAGCACTTCTCTGACAACCTATGAAGAAAAAGGCCCACAGTTCTGTTTCCTTCCTTTCTGTGGTCCCCAAGACAGCCAGCAAACACTTCGGCAAAAGCCCAAAGGTAACAGACAAGACCCTAGGCAGACCTGCCATAAAGCAACCCCCAACCCCAAATGCCTTTGTCTCTCTGACCCATTACCATCAACCAGATCTCCAGAGAAATTTGTCAAAAACATCCCTATCATCTACCAGCCTTCTTCAGAACACCTGAATTCTTTTTTTTTTTTTAGATGTTTTCTTTATTTACAACATCTCCTTTCCCAGGTTCCCCCCCAAAAAGAAAAAGAAAAAAGAAAATAAAAATAAAAAAACAAAAACTAAAACTAAAACAAACCCGTTTCCTCCCCCTTCCCCCTGCTCACCAACCCACCCCCTCCTGCTCACTGACCCTGGTATTCCCCTAGACTGGGGCACAGAACCTTCACAGGGCCAAGGGCCTCTCTTCCCATTGATGACCGACTTGGCCATCCTCTGCCATACTTATGCTGTTGGAGCCATGAGACCCATGTGTATTCTTTGGTTGGAGTTTTAGTCCCTAGGAGCTCTGAGGGTACTAGTTAGTTCATACTGTTGTTCGGAACCCTGTACTCAGTCCAATGGATGGTTGTGAGCATCTACTTCTGTATTAGTCAGGTACTGTCAGAGCCTCTCAGGAGACAGTTATGTCAGGCTCCTGTCATCCAGCACTTGCTGGCATCCACAATAGTGTCTGGTTTTGATGACTGAATATGGGAAGAATTCCCAGGTGGAGCAATCTCTGAATTGTCCTTCCTTTAGTCTCTGCTCCATAGTTTGTCTCTACAACTCCTTCCATGGGTATTTTGTTCCCCCTTTTAAGAAGGAACGAACCTATCCTGTTCCTAGTTTGGGGATGCCCCTAATGCCAGCAGAAAGGATCTTATCAGCAGGTTTCCCTAAAGGAATCGCAGGCCTCCTCTACCCACTGCTTCTAAAGATCCCTGTGCACAGATGAGGACTCAGACCAGTGTCTCTAAAACGCCTTTCTTCTGCATTCTAGCCTTACCCTTCAGCAGCACAGACCTTAGCCACCCTGCTAACTAGTCCAACATCAATATCCCTTAGGAAGTTCTGCTTCCAGGGGTGAAAGGACCAACAAACAAGAAGCAGATAAAACTAGAACCAGACATGCAGTCTCTGCAGATTGATTCAGAGAAGGCTTAACATCAGGAATTAGCCAGAAGGTAGGATAGCAGAAGCTGGCCTGAGCCATGAGCTATCACAGTATCAAAGTGAATATGGATGTTGAACTCCTAGACATGCTCAGAAACCTGCCTGGGCCCTGAAAGTGTGGGCTAGACTCATGGATACTTTAAGAAGGATTCCTGGGTACAATGCTTTCTTGGAGTTACCACTTTTCCCAAATACATACAATCATAGGGTGCCTCAGTCCAACAGCCCATAAGGCAGAGTACTGTCAGCAACTATGTGCACTGGACCTGTGTTGAGCCTGGGGATGAATGCAACCATGAAGCCATGGTTGGTGCATGACCCCCAAAACATCACCTGAACCAGAAAACAAAACAAAAGAAACAAACAAAATCTAGACTAGATAGTATGACAGAGTGACCCTTTTGGCTCATCTGGGTGAACTTGTCCAGAGTTTAAGACGACCTGGGCCAAGACCCACAGGAGTGCTTGGTGTGGTAGCCCTGAGCCTGTGAGGATCTATGACTTCAATTAGACCAGATGAAGGAGTCTCTGGCTAATGCCAAGAAATCATAGCACGTTAAAGGCCTAGGCATTAACAGTCCAGCCTCATGATGTCCTTACCTCTGTGATGGGGGCTTTGGGGTTCACATTCCTGGCTGCTGCAATTTCCTGCAGTTGTCGGACCACTTCAGCAATGGACAGCCTCTCCTCTGGGTTGACCTTTAGCATGGCACCTATGGCAAAACAGCAGTGTAAGTTAGTCCCTTATCACCTACAGCTCTGGGACTAGGCTGGACAGCACCTCCTGCTATTGCAGAGGTTTCAGAACAAAGACCACACTTTATCCACAGTGCTGATTTCAGAAGCAAAGGGGAGAATGACAGAGTGATGACCAGAGAAATTAAACATGTCTATCAGAAGTGGCCACTCAGAATACCATAAGCTTATCAAAAGGTTGGGTAGATGGGCAATCCTGTGAAAAAGCACCCATTAGAATGCTATCAGAACAGCAATGATAGAGGCATATGTGGACCTGTATAGCCAATGAGTGAGCAGCACCTAAAACCCAACAGGGGAGTTCATGTCCTCGGGTTACTGCATCAAGCAAAGTCATAACAGGAACTTACGAATAAGGTCATGGAAGACTGTGTAACGAGTGTCATTCACAGGAATGGAATACTTCCCATTGACTATCCGAAGTTTTGCTGCATCCTCAAAAGGATGCTGCCGGAAACACAGTAGGTACAAGATGCAGCCCAGTGCCTGTGGGGAAAAGAAATGAGAGAAAGGTGTAAGGAACAAGGTAAAGACTGAATGAGAAAACATAAAGGAAGCAGAGGCAGAGTGCTGAGAATGGGGAGGAACTGTGCAAGGGAAAAAGGGCACAGGCTCAACCAGGCCCAGCAGGGAGGGAAGGACCCATGACAAGGTCACCAGCAGGGAGGGAAGGACCCATGACAAGGTCACCAGCAGGGAGGGAAGGATCCATGACAAGGTCACCAGCAGGGAGGGAAGGACCTATGACAAGGTCACCAGCAGATGGGTACAAAAGAGCTGCCCCTTCTTAGTGATCCAATCAGGCTGTTGTCCTCTGTTGGTTATAACTTAAAAAAATGCCAATCTGGGGGCTTGAAAGGTGGCTGAATGGTTAAGAGCACACACTGCTCATCCAGAAACCAAGTATGGCTTCCTACACCCATGTTTGGCTCTCACAACCACCTGTTACTGCAGTTCCAAAGAGATTTAATGCCTCTAGCCTCCTTGGGCACCAGCACTTATATGCATGTACCTACCCCTAGACATATATAGACATAATTTAAAATTTAAAGTTAACCTGCCAAGATAGGCCAGTGACAGCAATTCCTCCCATGGGAAGCTTCCCACCTCTTCCAACATAAAAATCTTTCTAGGTCACAGCAGGAAGTCCTATGCTATTGCTATTCAAATCAAAGACTCCCTTCAGAATTATACAGTTCCTACTCAACAACACCCTGAGGACCTTACCGCATAAGGGCATGGCAGATACCAATGATGAGCTCCATGCAGATAATTCACAGCTCCTGACTGGGCAATGTGAAGGGCATGGAGGCAAACTGGGAATTTCCACAGAACTGACCTCTTCTTGTGGTTTGTTCTATTGACCACACCCAACAATGTGAACAGGGGTACTGAGGGGTTGGGATTTTATACAAAGGCAGTAGCATTATATAGAATACCAAGATGAACCTAGATGTGTCCAGTTGTGTGCTGAGAATAATCTAGGGTGGATCAAAACTTAAGGAAGATGTATCTTTTTTAGTGGGGTTAGTCTTTGACAGTGTCTGGGGGGCTGCTGTCCCTGTCCATGCGATAATGTTTCTGGTCAAAACAAGGAAGGCTCAATGTAAAACAGGCATCATGTGTGAAATAATATTTTTGGTCTTATTCTATTTTCTACCACATAAGCCCTAAAATCCTTGGAATTTTCTAAGTAATCGTGGGATATCTATATGTATCTTCATAATGAGGCAGGTCATGAGAAAGACCACGACAAAATTAGGATCAAAGGCCTCAACTTCTGGAAGGGCAGAGGAAATGACAGTTGAGCTGATTGCCCCTGACCAATGTTGTAATCAATGATGAGGTTTCCATAAAATGCAAGTATCAAGATTCACCTGAGCTCTTAAGACAGCTGAGTAGATACAGGCTCTTAGAAGGCAGTACACCTTGGTAGAGTAGTGAGGCTCCCATCTGGTCTCCTTCCATCATATCAGTTATAATAAAGTAGTAAATACTCATAATTGTGTCCCTAAGTTTTATGAGCAGTTCTAGGAAGTTAAGTAAACCACCGGAGCATTTTTTGTGGGAAGCTAGGCTCATAGTCAGTCAGTTAAAAGCACAGGCAAAACAACCTGTGACTGCTACAGAAAGGGTGACCATGGACATGCTGGGCTGAGTCTCACTCTGTGGTAGCATGACACCACATCCGACAAATAGATCATCAACTTATTAGCAATGGCTTGGCCTAAGAACGCCCCTGGGGTGTTCCCTTGGGAACTGACTGCTTACTGTCCATGGAGACAGATCTTCTGAGGTCATACAGGTCTCTTGTGTCAACTGTACTGGTATGAAAGGAAAGTGGATGCCTGTGGCAGATGAGGATATAGTCCCAAAGAGAGCATTACATATCCTTGCAGACACATCCTTAGGTCTGGAACTGAAGACTCCAGAAGTAGAACATGAACAGAAATTGTGTTGCCTGTGCAGACTCAAAGTCATATACAACAGTTCTGTTCTAACTGTTCTGTTTTTATTTTATTGTTTGCTTTGTTTTTTAAGATTTATTAGCTTATGTGTATGACTCTTTTGCTTGCATGTATGTCTGTGCACCATGTGCTTGTCTTGTGCTCCTGGAAGTCAGAAGAGGGCATTAGAACACCAGCAATTGGAGTTACAAATGATTTGTGAGCACTGGGAATTGAACTTGGGTCCTTTGCAAGAGCACCAAGTGTTTGTAACCACTAAGAGGTTCTTAACCTCTCCAGCTCCCCTCCAATTGCTCTCTTAGTTCACCTCTTCTAGAAGTAGTCACAAGTGATACTTGAGAAAAATGAAGGTCAAGGGCAGGGAGAAAAGAGAAGGGAGCTGATAAGACATGAGGGCCTAAGACAGTCAAGCTAGAGGCTTCTGCAGCTCCTGGCATGACCTAACTGACCAGACATCTGCAAAAGAATCACTTAGGTCTCACCCAGATATCCTGCTTCTCGCCAATGGGGAAGTTGGAATACAGGTCTACAATTTCTGGTGTTCTGTACATGGGTGTGGTGTTCCTTGTGATCTGAAAGAAACACAAATATTTCAGTGTAAGTTACACATAAGCATTATTTTTTGTTTTACACAAGAGGCCCTAACAACTTTCTAAGCTCTCTACTAAAGGCTGGCAGCAGTGGTTTTTCCTCCCACTGTGTTCTGGAAGGGCCTCTGCTCACTCACCTGGTCACATAATGCTGTACCACCACTCTCCTTACAGAGGTAATCTCTCATGTTCATTTAGGATTAATAAAAAGAATCAAGTCAAAATATTCACCCACTGGGCTATTTTATGTCTTCAAGGGATACATATTGCGCCTGACATGAGAAGCCTACTTCAAAGAGGCAAGCTTACATGAGGGGCACTATTCTAATAAAGCAAATAGAGGTATTGTACTAAAAGAAGCTTCCAGATGAGTTCTAGTGGGAGAAGTAAGTTTGTATATCCCAAAAAATAATGAAATCTGTCAGCTGGTCATGTTTAAAAACTGAGAGCCAGGAGCAAGCTGCATGCTTTGTTGTACAAAAATCAGGACCTAAATTTGATTCCTAGAACACACATTAAAGAAAAAGCTGGTATGGTGGCAAGAAATTATAGTTCCAGTGCTAGGAAGATAAACACAGAAAGGTCTCTGGGGCTTGCTGGCCATCCAACTTAACCTAATCAGTGAGTTCCAGGCCAGTGAGACCTTGTCTCAAAGAACAAGGCGGGTGGTTTCTAAGGAATAACTCCTGAACTTGTGCTTTGGTGTATATATGTATACACACACACACACACACACACATATATACATACATATATATATATATATATATATATATATATATATATATATATACACTCACATATACAAAACTGAGACCCGCTAGGCCCCCAGCAATCCACTCGCATGGGAAATTACAGCAGACTCATATACCAACCTCCAGACTATGATTCAAACAAGAGTAAGCCAACATGCTTTGCACACTGCAGAAAGGCAGGCACCAAGGCCTTTTCTCAGACAGGCAATGGCTTCTTATTCAGTGGAAGATGCAAGCCAGTAGAAAGCCAACATGAGAGGCCTCTCTATGGAGGAAATCTATGCAAGATACAGTTCCAACCAGAGCCTGCAGGAAGGTGTAAAACAGCATGAATTCAAGAGATAGAGTGAGATCAGATGAAGAATGGCCCAAAGGTCAGGCTAGAGGCAATGTGGAGTGCACTGTGACCAACAAGGGGCCAACACCAAGTCATATACTATGACCATACACTATAGCATGTGAGACGTACTTTCATTAAAAACTTGATTTGCATATACTTTAAGGCACTGACACTTCAATCCAGCAAACTCATTCCCTCCCAGGTGTCCACTTTGAAGAACTATCTGATAGAAGGACACACAGTGTTTGTTCATGCAAACCTGTTGTGTTCCTATAACATTGAAAACAGCATATGCGACAGACATATAGATGAAGACACATACTGGGGATGCAAGCAGCTCCAGAAACTGAGGAAACTGAGTGAGCTAAGGTAGACTCACTTCGGTAGAGTCTAGGAATCAGAAAATAAACAAACAAAGTCCCCAAAAGGGCTCTATAGGGCTAGGGAAAAGGGAATACTAGCTCTGTCTACTCTGGATTAAAAGGATTAGGAGGGAAAATACTAAATAAAGGCTAAGAAGCTGTTGTGAAAAGAGACATATGATTGCTCTAGAAATACTATTAAGTAACCTCCAATATACTTCACTGAAGAGAAAACAATTCCAGGAATGTCTGGACACTATGTCTATTCAGCACACAGGATTTGGGAACAGAAGAAGTCAAACCAACCCCAAACTTCCAGTAGATTCTTCGGTGAATGATCCCAAAGCTGGTAGGAAACAGCCAGACTCTTAATAGGATGGCTCTCACTCAAGACACACTGGGGAAGAAGTGCTGTACAGATCTGTAGACACTACTTTTAAGAATAGATGTGTGTTCATCTGCACAGCTACATCTATATTGTGTGGTACAAGTGAGTACATCTACTTAGAAGGCTTAGACACAGGCTCAACACTGACCAGCACATCTGTAATCAGACCAGAGTCTCATTCCAAGGTAGCAATGCTTCTCAAACAAGATCCTGATCCCAGGGCCAGGGCATGGTAGGCATGTGCTCACCTAAAACCTCCTGAATTATAAAAATACAAGTGCTCCAAAATGATGGTGTATCAGTCCATTTTCCACTGCTAATAATGTAATATTGAAGACTGTAAATCACAAGAAAGGAGGTTTGCTTTGGTTAATAATTCTGGTCAAGAGCCAATATATGGTAGTAGTCTTTTTTTTTCTGGCAGTGTCCCAAGGCAGTTCAGGGACCAACCACATAGACAGAAGTAATGTACATATGTCTTTTGGTCTCTCTTTTTTGAAAAGCTACCAAAACTCAAACACTGGGCTCCATTCTGATGACCTTACCTAATCCTTTCTTTTTTGTTTTTTTGTTTTTTTTTCCTCGAGACAGGGTTTCTCTGTGTAGCCTTGGCTGTCCTGGAACTCACTCTGTAGACCAGGCCTGCCTCTGCCTCCCAAGTGCTGGGATTAAAGGCACGCGCCGCCACCACCACCCAGTTTATCTAATCCTTTCTAAAAGGGTCCATTTCTAAATATCATAACTGATATAAGACTCCACACTATGAATACTCCATAATGAGGATTAAGCTAAGTCTAAGTTTGGAGAAAACAAATCACATTAAAACCATACCAGACAGTAAATGTCAAAAGAAACCAAGAGCCTTGTGAAGCAAATCTGGGACATTTTCCCACCAAAATAAAGACATATTGAATCATGACCATGGGAAAAATGGTATCTAAGTCCTTATAAATAACAAATACATGAGCAGGTTCTGGGGCTCCCACTTCAGTGATGGGCAGACAGCAAAGACGGGTTAGAAAGAGTCATCACTACTGGTGATGAAAAGAGGCAGACTTTCCGGAGGCCAGGAGGATGAGCCGAGGTCTACACAACAGGGAGGCCAGGAGGATGAGCCGAGGCCTACACAACAGGGAGGCCAGAAGGATGAGCCGAGGCCTACAC
>NW_022196905.1:101496841-101503643 GCF_008632895.1 Mastomys coucha
ACAGGGAGGCCAGAAGGATGAGCCGAGGCCTACACAACAGGGAGGCCAGAAGGATGAGGCGAGGCCTACACAACAGGGAGGCCAGGAGGATGAGCCGAGGCCTACACAACAGGGAGGCCAGGAGGAGTGAGCTGAGGTCTACACACAACAGGGAGGCCAGGAGGATGAGCCGAGGTCTACACAACAGGGAGGCCAGGAGGATGAGCCGAGGTCTACACACAACAGGGAGGCCAGGAGGATGAGCCGAGGTCTGCACACAACAGGGAGGCCAGGAGGATGAGCCGAGGTCTACACACAACAGGGAGGCCAGGAGGATGAGCCGAGGTCTACACAACAGGGAGGCATAGTGAAGGGGATGCAGGGCTGTATCCATACAACATAGTTAGGTAGGACACTGGAAAAGGATAACTGAGCAAAAGGAACTGGACTGCACTGAGGATACAAATAAATACTCACTGAAATGGTTTCTACCATAGTTGTGGTGGCTGATAACTCTGACACACTGAAAATTGAATCATACACAATGGGCTGCGAAGTGGGACAAACACTACACAGCAAGGACAGTCTTCCTAAGCTCTGCCAGTATTCTTCACAGGCTTCAAACTTTAACAGTGATTGAGAATGAAACCTCACATAGAACTCAGCAGGATCTTTGCAAATGTGAGGCCCCACTTGGTCTAAAAAGCAAGGCTCTGATGTGACAGACCTCCAAGTAGCCCAGAAACACTGCCTTTAATAAGTTCTGTATCATGCTAAGCAATAAACATAAATGCCCCTGGCAAGCATTATGCCAAAGTAGCTATGCTTTTTCCTCCACAGCAGCAGTCCTAGGAAGTTAATTGTCCCCCTGGGATAGGCAATCTGGCAGCACCTAATAGGCTTGAAATGTAAGGCCAACATTTCAGATTTCCTTTACCTATCTTTACACTTTGGGACCTCTCTGCTGAGCTCTGCTCTATATTCATGTAAATTCTATGAAATGTCAGTCATTGTGGAATTATAAACACACTTTGAGGATACAGACTCTCTGAAGGGACAGAAGCCATGTGAACTAAGCTGTGCGTCTCTCAACAAAAAAATGTTTCCAAAAATATTTTTTTATACTAAGAACATGCTCATGCTAAGGAAGTGTTCTATCAGCCCTCTAAATGATTTTTTCCCCCCAAATTGCTGTTTCGAATGACAGACAAGTTCTGGAGATGGCTGTACAATAATGTGAAAATCTTAATGCCACTGAAATCTAACTTGTTAAAATAAAACTTGCTGTACATATTTAAGTCAATAAAAATAATTCTAGCCGGGCAGTGGTGGCACACGCCTTTAATCCCAACACTTGGGAGGCAGAGGCAGCCTGGTTTACAGAGTGAGTTCCAGGACAGCCAGGGCTACACAGAGAAATACTGTCTCGAAAAACCAAAAAATAAATAAATAAATAAATAAATGAAATAAAATAAAAATAATTCTAAGAAACTAATAGGATAAAGACATGTAAAGGCCAATTGATAAGAGGAACATGAGAGAAAATGGCTTCTCCAGTCTGTTTAAATCTATGGCCACCAACAAGCAGAGTCCAGTCAGGAAGAAGGTGATGACACTTCCTCCAGCATACAGTGCCAGGGAGTCTGCTAAGAGTATCTATAAAGCCATACTCAGTCTTGTACCTGAAGACAACGCAGAGGTGATAGAAAGAGCATGAGAGAGAAAGAACTGAGAACTACTTTCTAAGAGTACAGACTCAAATGCACACCTCACCTCTTCCTCCACCATTGCTCGCTTCTGGGCACTCCAGCTGTAGTCAGGATAATGGGAGATGGTTGTGGCACTGCCAAAGTCACACAGCTTAATGGTCCCCTGGTTACTGAGCAGTAAATTTTCAACCTGAAAAATTCCAAAGGGTGGTTCTATGAACTTAGTGTGCACATGGAGACTAAACCTCAGCAAAGACAAACAGGAATATTAGTCATGGTCAGTTCCTTATCAGGAAAACTCTTGCACCAAGATCCAGACTGCTGGTTGCTAGGAGCTACTAGAAAATGTTTTTGAAGTTAAAAGCACCCACAAAGCAAACATAACTTAACGAGAGACAATGAACCTTCAGAAAAGTCAAAAGACAAAAGAATAAAATACACTACTTATATCGACATTAATGTATCATGAATTTAGGAATAAGTCTAAGAAAGATGGATAAATGGCTGAGGTGAGTTTTTGTTTGTTTGAAACTTTTTAAAGATAGGGTTTTACTATGTAGCCTTGGTTGACCAGGAACTTACTATGTTTATCAGGCTGGTCCTGAACTCACAAAGATCTACCTGCCTATTTCCCAAATGCTGAGATTAAAGGCATGCACCACTACACCCAGCCAAATTTTAAATCCATGAGTCATAAAATCACATGCAACCCTAATTCCAGTATGCAGCTTTTCTGGCATCCTGCCCCTCCTTCTAGGTATTTAAGCATCCTGTGCTTTCGTGATCTGCATCATAGTAAAGTGTCCCAAAACAGGTCAGCAGCCAGCCAATTACCATTCCTAACCTACCACTCTCCTGAAAGTCTATCAACTATGCTGAAGAGTCGTAGCAATTCTAATAAAATTCTGTTTTAGGGAAGTAGGAACCTACAAGATGAAAATGTAAACAAACCATATCTACTTGTAAGATCTGTTAAGGTTGAAGTGTCTTTAAGATCACAAGCTGGCAAAGGGTGGAAGTAAGGGAGCTAGTGTGTCTCAAGAATACCCAGAATTAGATGCCTGGACCTAATCATAGAGGACATTTGTTCCATAGACAAGTCAGATGGGACTGTCCTCAGGACACAGGCCAACACAGTCAGCTACAAACAAAAGAAGTAAAATAGATGTGCTGTGTTGCCCACAGCCAAAAGATATGTAATGAAAAAGTCCCATAATGTATATTCCATGAGATGAGACTACACAGAAAGACAGATGTATCTAAACATAACACTGAGCAAAAAAACACGCAAACAAACAAACAACAACAACAACAGGCACAAAAGAATGCATAGGCACAGGTACATTCAAATGATACCTACCACCACAGAAAACAAATTGTGTAGCATCAACAAAAACAAGAACATGATCAAGGAAAGCAGGCAGTGGCTGCTGCACAAGTAAGATATGCCAGCCAAGAGGTGCATATGCACACTGGTGTGCCTGTTTCATAGCAAGCAGTGACTAGAGCTAGCTAGCCTTTGGAGCTTCTAAAGTAGGAGGCTATAGGCATCACCTATACAAATACCTCACTGGGCAAGTGACTGATTCTCATTAAGTTTATTCTTTATATTCTTTTTTCCTAACACACATTCACCACCACTGGTAATAATAACATCACACTGTCTGCAAGTTTAAATAAATAAGTATATATGTATTATGCATTTATTTTGTGTAAAGGGGTGCATGTATGCTACTGCATTTGTGTAGGTCAGAAAACAACTTTTGAGAGCCAGTTCTCTCTTGTCACCATATGGAGCCTGGAAATCAAAGTTGTCAGGTGTGGTGGTATGAATAAGAATGGTTCCCACTGGCTCATATATTTGACAGCTTGGCCCCTAATTGGTGGAAATGTTTTGGAAAGGGTAGGAAGGTGTGGTCTTGTTGAAGGAAGTGTGTCACTAGGGGTAGGCTTTGAGGTTTCAAAGGCTTGTTACTCCCAGTCTCTTCCCCTAGATCCCACCTATGCCTCCAACTTGAGGATCGTGATGTAAGCTCTTAGCTACTGCTCTAGCAGCATGTCTACCTGCCTGCCTGCCTGTTGTCATGCTCCCCATTATGATGCCCACCCTCTGAAACACTAAGCAACCCTTCCAATTGAGTGCTTTCTTTTTGGTCGTGGTGTAACTAAGACATCAAGCTTGGTAGAAAATGCTTTCACCTGCTAGGCCTCCTCACAAATCCAGTCTCAAAAAATTAAAAAGTCACAACAGAGAAATGAACACTAGGCTATGGCAATACAACCTAAAAGATTTTGTTCAAGAATATACCAGGAAGGGCTGGAGACATGGCTCAGTGGTTAAGAGCACTGGTTGTTTTAACAGAGGTCCTGAGTTCAATTCCCAGCAACCACATAGTAGCTTATAAACACCTATAATGGGATCTGATGCTTCTTCTGTCATGTATACATACAGGAAGATAGAATATTCATATATATAAAATAAATCTTTTCTTTAAAAAAATTATTTTTAGTTTAGTTTATGTGTACTGGTGTTTTTGCCTGCATTCATGTCTGGATGAGGGTGTCAGATCCTAAACAGTTGTGAGCTGCCATGTGGGTGCTGGGAATTAAACCCCGACTCCCTGAAAAAGCAGCCAGTGCTTTTAAACACTGAACCATCATACAACCCCAATAAAATAAGTCTTTAAAAAAATTTAGCTTGCACACATACGCGCGCGCGCGCGCACACACACACACACACACACACACACACACACACACACTTATTTGGAGTTCCAGTAAGCTAAATATATTTTTAAAAGGCAAAAGAATAGGGGTGGGGGAGGGGTAAGCAAAATGAAAAGAAACTGAAGAATAAGGTGCTGGTAGCTATGACACAACTTCATTAATAACAGGAAAAAGTGAAATAATTTATAGGACTATAATCCTTAGCCAGGCTATACAAGTTACACATAGCAATTCCAGACAGACAGGTGCTACCTTCAGCTAGGCTGTGGTACACTCACACCATCTGCAGTTAAAGATGCACAACAAAAGCCTTGCCACCTAAGTGATTCCCCACCAAAGCCAGAACTATACCTGGAAGCCCACAACTCTGTAAGAAAGGCAACTGGGAAGCTTAGCATATCAGGATAATAGCTGAGCAGAAAGCTCTGGGCTCTGATCAAACACAAGAGGCACAAAAATGAGTAGGGAGCTACCCCAAGGCAGGAGAAAAGAGTGTGGAGACACAGTGAGCAATGCGAGCCAGCTGGTACCTTGAGATCTCTGTGGATGATGGGTGGTTTCTGTCTGTGCATGTGCTGCACTGCTCTGCATGTCTGGTAGAAGATCTTCAGAATGCTGTCGCAGGACAGAGGGCCTTTACATTCAACTCTCCTGAGAAACTCCACCAGCTGTCCTAAAGGAGACAAGTGAATTTAGTCACCCTAGGGCTCAGAATGCTATACCCTACTTATTAATAGGTTTGATCTACCTCTGTGTATGGCAGCCCAGGCAGAAGTGGCATTTCTAAGGCCTTAATTGGGGTGCATACCCAATCAGTACCACTCCAGCCATTCCTTCAACTTTTGTAGAAGACAAATTAAGGGTGGGTATGAGGACCATCCTTGCTCTGAGGAGAGTAGGGGCAGGAAAAGGCATTGAACATCCCTGGGACAAAACAAGAAGCAAAAGCAATCATGAAAAAGCCTTGAAGGCAGGAGAAAAGTTCTAACAGTTGAACAGAGGCCGTGAGCAAGGTCTCTGAAAGAATGATCACAAAGCAGAGGCTCTAGGTTCATGTCCACAGCACAGCACAGGCAGAGCAGAAACCCTGACCCTGCATTCTTCACCACAGTTCCCCAGTTCAGAATTACATCATTTCCTGCTGGTAAGTCCATTCTGGTTCCCAACTCTAACAAGATTAGACCATTTCCTGCTCCTAACACACTTGATTCACAGAATCTACACAAACCTAAAGGAACAGGGGTCCTCCAAAGAACCAGGGACTCTGGTGAAACAAGCAGGCTCCAAGAGGTAGGAGCAGTTATGTCCACCTAACTATGATCAGTCTTCCATGCTAGACTGATCATAATGTTAATTGTAACCATAATGTTACTGGCTCAACTCACTAGTTCATTCTTGGTAAGGATTCAGAGATCTAATTGTCTTGAGACAGGATTTCAAAACTTGCCACCTTCATGGTTTAACAGCTTCCTGAACGCTAGGATCATACGTGTATGCAAGCATAACAAGTCACAAGACAAATTTAAAATTTATTTATTTGGGACCTGGAGAGAAAACTTACAGTTAAGAGCACCTATTGCTCTTGCAGAAGACTTGGGTTTGGTTCCTAGCATCCACATGGTGGCTCACAACCATTCATAACTCCAATTCTAAGAGATCTGACATTCTAATTATCATGGGCACTAGGCACACATGTGGTACACATACATATAGACAGATGAAACCCTAATACACATAAAATTTTCTTTTTAATAAATTTTTTTCTTCTTAAAAAATTTTACTGCAGGTGTGTGTGACAATGCACTCATGGAAGTTAGAGGACCATTTAAGGAAGTTGCCCTCTTTTTTTTACCATGTTTATCTCAAAGGTTGAATTCAGATTGTCAAGTGCAGCAGCAGATGCCTGTACCCCTGAGCCATCTCGCAGGCCCTAAACAATGAACTTCAATATATTACTTTTTAAATTATGTATGTGTATACATTTGTGCATGTGAACAATGGCATCCCAGTAAGGCCAGAGTTAGAAATCCAGGTAGTTGTGAGTCACTTGACATAGGTACTGGGAATCAAACTGGGATCCTCTGCAATAGCACCAAATACTCTTAACTGTAGAGCCATCCAACCTATACTTTTGAATTTTTTTTTTAAAGCCTCAAATTTGGGTAAGTAGCTGAGGATGACCTTGAACTTCTGATCCTTCTGTCTTTCCTCTTCCATGTTGGGTTCACAAGTATACACACCTGGTTTTTGCAGTGCTGAAAATAGGATTTATGCATGCTACCAACTTCAGTTTGAGAGTATTTTAAGAAAATAATATACATACATGAGACAGGGCAGAGACTGCTTTAAAAAACAAAACAACAACAACAACAAAAAAAAAAACAAAA
>NW_022196905.1:101503701-101512388 GCF_008632895.1 Mastomys coucha
AAAAAAAAAACAAAACGAAACCAAAAAAAAAAAACCCTCTTATTTTATACAGAAGAAAGTAGCCCATTCTGACAAAGAATGGATTGAGGGCTTCCAATGACTGTAACAGTAAAGATCAACTTAAAGTAATGGTCCATGGCCCAACCTAGGGCTTCAAAAAATGGGCCTTAGTAAATTCTGCACCTGCTACCATGAGAAGGAGGGATTCCTCAATGTCTCAGAGGTACAGCAACTCTGCTCCAAATGTAGGCAAGCCCTGTCCAGTGTTTAAGCCAGAGTGTCCACTTTTAAGCAAACTGTTGTTTATCTGTATCACCCCAAAAATAGAACCTGGGAGACACCCTCCAAAGCATATGAGTTTGTCAGTTGTGCTGGTTAGCTTTAGCCAACCTATTACAAGCTAGAGTCATCTAGGAAGAGGAATATGGCCTGTAGGCAAGTCCCTGGGGGCATCCAGCCCACAGTGAGTGGTGCCACCCCTAGGCAGTTGGTCCTGGCTTAAATAACAAACCAAGACAATAAGCAACATTCCTCAGTGCCTTCTGCATCTAGTCCTGCTTCCAGTTTCTTGCCTTGGGTTACTGCACTGACTTCCCTTCAGTGATGGAATGTGCCCTTTCCCATTCAGTTGCTTTTGGTCACGTGTTTTATCCTATCAAGAGACCTAAGACATGATAATGATTTTTGATTACAAAAAAGGAATTGTAGGAGTTGGTTCAGTGGGTTAAGTGCTACATAAGCATGAAGACCAGATTTGGATTCTTAGAAAGAACCCTAGGAAAAAATGGGTAGATATAGCAACCTGCAAAAAAAATCCTAGTAATACAGAGGGTAGAAATGAAATCTCTAGAGCAAGCTGAGTCCTGGGTTCAATGAGAGACTTTAAAACCTCAATATGTAGGTTAGAAGAGTGACTGAGGAGATACCAGATGCCAACTTCAAGTATAAACATGTATACCGTACACATATGTATGTGAAAGAGAAAATGTAGCATGTTGGACCTTTCTGCCTCCCACATTACCCCGTTTAAAGACAGCACCTGAATCAACTCTATTTACACCTCCACATCAGAAAACAGCAAAAACAACAAACTGAGCTCCTCACACATATTGTTCAAATCTTTCAAACCATGATTTCCAAATACCAAGACTTCTATCATGCAAATGCTTTCCGATCTCATAAATGACAAAGGAGAGAGGTCATAAAGAGTAGCTTAATCACCACTGCATAAGTTCTACTGTCATACCGCCTATACTGACTTTCTGGTTATCAAGTGGACTGCTACAGTACTGCAATGTTGTTGTACATGGTTTGGTACATAGCAGGCATCTACTGAGCCTTATTATATATTAAGGATAAGGGGAAACATTACCAGCATGAATACATGTTTGGTACAGTTAAGAGTTTAACAAGAAAAATACAGAGTTAAACCTTACTTTCATAGGATCTATTTAATTCTTGCCTCTGCCTCCTGCTTTTGCTTTTTCCTTTAATATTTTAAATTAAAATATAATTATATATTCCCCTTCCCTTTTCTCCCTCTATTACCTCCTAGGCTTGTTCCTTAGTACCCCTCTGTCGACCCCTTACTCTAAAATTCCTAGCCTCTTTATTATTATTACGTGTGTGTATGTGCATGTGTGTACACTTATATAAATACAACTTCTTGAATCCATTTAGTTTTGTTTGCTTATATGTGATTTCAGAGTGAATCAAAGGAATGAGAAGACAGCTTGCTGTGAGATGTGTTCTGTTGAAATGACAAGCTACACCCATGATACTGAAACAATATGGTTGACTAAACAATATCCAAACAATACTACTACTAATAGACATGCTAAGAAGGAAGGGGAAATTTCAAGGGGCCTCAACCCTAAACAAACAACTACAGACTAGAGACTACTGAGGAAGGGAGTATTAAGTCTTCCTCAGGATGATCCCTTAATTGACTATTCAATAGCAGTCGTCAATCTTACTCTTACTTTCTCAATGAGCATATGCTCTTTTATAACTGAATACAGCAGGAACAACAGGAATCTATGAAGACAAAATGTAGCAGACTAGACAAATAGGCCTCTTACACTACCTAGCACTTCCCATTCCAAAAATTCTAAGCTGGAGGCCAGATCATTAGAGTTGGCACCTTTCTAGATTGTAAGAATCAGCCTAGGTTGCTCAGAAAACAGACTCAAATTGACTACAACTTAAGAAACCATGAAGAATTTTTTGGGGGTCTGGAGTGAGATATTAGGAAGACATCCTGCTAATCATACACTATATACTACATCCAAAGTTAAGAGTCAGGTATACAATTTGAGCCTGCAACTGTAACAGAAAAGGTTCCTGCTCTCAGACAATACATGTAAACATTAAGTTTTGGTCCTAAGGGAGAGGCTGACATGGGCCTATAATCCCGGCCCTTACAAGGCCAAGACAGGAAAACTGACTCAAGTTCCAGGCCAACCTTGGCCAGAGAGAGCCAGCCTTAAAACACAAGCAAAGCAGCAAGCATGCACCCATTTTCCTGATGTTGATGTTTGTAGCTTGTCTTTTTTTTTTAAAATTAGATATTTTCTTTATTTACATTTCAAATGATATCCCCCTTGCCCAGTTTCCCCTCAAAAAAAAAAAAAAAAAAAAAAAAAAAAAAAAAAAAAACAAAACAAAACCCTATTCCCTCCCACAGCATGTCTTAAACAGAAAGAAAAGCAAGACCAAGGAGAACGATAAATCAACTATAAGAAAAATGATACAAATTAGCAAATCTAATGTATGCATTCATTGAACTTTCATGTTTTCACTAAACTTAAAACTTTAGACTTAAAAAGTTGAGCAGACAAATTATCTGGATATGTGTCAACTGAGATGTAGTTAATCCATTCCTCTCCTCTGCTAGTCCTTAGCCAGACAGCTCCTGACTTCACAGCCTCCCGACCTCAATGCACAGTGGAATGACTTTGCCAACAGATGGACCATGGTACTGGGTAAGTCTGGCAGGGATCAGGTGAGGACACGAGGACAGGAGTGGAGAGGACTGGAGGAGAATGCCCTGCCCCAGTAGGAACTAACATCCCAGGGCTTCCAGCCATGTAGAAATGAGTCTGTACTGCATATTCAGCCTCTTGCTTCTGATAGTTAAGAGCCTGCATGTGACCTGCACAGATCTCCACCCTCCCTCACTTGGCAGAGAGATCCTACTGGCTCATTTGTAGTTTCTACACACTCACTCTACACCTCTCACTATCAGCTACATATTCCATTTCTGTTTCTTTCCCCAATCTATTCACTCATTGTCACCAGCTTTCTCCTCTGTTCTCATTTGTCTGTTATTGGCCTGTCCCTACTCCAGTCATCACAATATAGTTTTTCATGATCACTGGCTTACGGGCAGTGGTCTAACATGGTTAGAATTCCTTCCATAGGTTCCCTGTCTCAGTCTCCCTGCTGCTCCTCGGTCTCTCTTGGCCTCTTCTCTCCCAACACTCATTGCTTAGGACACACAAGCAGCCACTTGTACCATAGTTTTCCCTCAGCACATGCATCACACACTTCAGACCACACTAGGAATTACAAAGCATTCTGGCAGACAGCAGCAGAGCTCTGTAGTGGAGTTTGCTACTTTTGAGTGGTCAATTCCACTTCATAGCCAGAGTATGGGGTTCAACTCTCCATTATTAGAATTACAGAAATGCAATACCATACCCAGCAAGTAAAAACTTGCTAAGCATTACCCATAGTCATCCATGCAACCACTGTCCCTAGAGATCTAGCTAAGGTATGTCCTACCCACAGGCCTGCCAATGGATCAAAAAGTCCTCCTGATGCTCACTAAGTGATTCCTCCTTTCCTCTCAAAACAAACCATTATTTGCACTACATAAGGACATGCCACTCATGTGCCAATGTTGATCTTTTCCAGTCTACATATGAGGACACTTGAGTTTCCATTGTGTGCCTACTTATCCTGTTTCAGGAGAAAAAACATGATGAGACCCTGCTCTTCAGAATCTGTAGCCTAAGGCCAAGCATGGTAGCACACACCTTTAATTCTAGCAGGCAGAGGTACGTAGGTTATCTGTGATTTTAATACTAGTCTGGTCTACATAGCAAGTTCCAGGCCAATCAGACCTACATAATAAGGCTGTCTCAAAACACACAAACAAAGAAACAAACAAACAAGAACCTATAATCCATGAAGGACACACAAATGCGTATTCCAACCAACAAAAAGATCAGTGGATAGCTGGCTGGCTCTTTCAGTCAAGACCAGTGCATTTTCACAACATCTTGGGAGCATTTAACAACTGTTCAAACATGTCAGAATGCACTTAAACTTCAAGGCACTTTACCTTTACAGAGCTCTGTAAGCAGGAGGAACTCAGCCTGCCCAGTGTCCGATTCCTCTTTTCCTATGGATGCTGCAGAGCAGAACTGGACAATATTGGGGTGGCCAGAAAGTTTTTTCTGCATGTCTTGTTAAAGAAGAATGTGAATAAGTATGTCCACAACTCTGTGCACTTAAAAATAAACATTTGTAAGTGTTAAGAAACCAAAGTCATGATACCTAAATTGACTTATGCCTTAGCATATATGGGCATCTGAACAGAATGGTGATGGAGGGGCACATAAGGACAGTGAGAAGGTGAAGAGTGTGGGAAGAAGCTAGTGGAAATGCTAGATATGAGTGCGTCAGAGAGACAGAGACAGAAGCCCTCTGGGTGCCACAACAGGAAGGTGGTGAGGAGTTACTGTACACACTCAAAGCTCAAGCAGCCATTAGGCTATCAGACAGCAGAGTAGAATCTAAAAAGAAAAGGAAGCAAATTCTATCTGCAGCAGAGACTATGCCTTACAGGTATATATTATGTGGTAGAAGAGAACAGGCAAGAAAGGTTGTTATGTGTCATTTGTACGTGCACCAGGGTATCACACTGAGGCCCACTGATATGTAACATCCATACGGTCCTTGCCTAGGTCATCAGAGGGACAAAGTGGGACTCTCTTTGTGATAACTGACCTATTTAGCATGGAGATCTCAAAGGCTGAAACAGCAGCCCCAGCAACCCATTTCCTAACACCTCGGAGATTTCTACTTCAACTAGGACAATGAATAACAGAAAAATCCTTTGCATGAGATATGTCTATAGGAAGTCTGGTAAAAGGCTGACTTTAATTTATCACAGGAGCCTCTGGTAACAACTGTGTCAACCTTGACATAGTTAGTCATGGCAGTGACTCTCAGTCTCAGAAAAAGGATACCAAGAAACAAACTTCCTGAATGATGGCTCTGTTCTTTTCCTCTTCATTGGATAGTAATCTCTGTCAGGGAATAGCACACAAGATTGAAGTCTTTTTATCTTCTGTTTAACAGATAAAACACCCCGGAGAATGTAAGCACTTTTGTCTAAAGGACACCAAGTCTCAAGGAGTATAACACACCATTTACGTGGATTTGAACATCTGATCTCACAGAAGCTTAGAAACCTTGAATGATCTTTATATTCCAAAGACCCAAGAAAAAGTAAAAACAGGCCAGAGTAAAACAAGACAAACAAGGAGATACAATATATACCTAGCAAACATATGCATACAAGGTAGACTGCCAAAACAAGCCCTGATCTAAGGGTCCACTAACTATGTCCCACCTTTGACAAGAAAGGAGCACCCTGCTTGCCCATCAAGGCAGAGTTGGACCTACTGTTATGTCTCAGGATAAAAATCAGAGCTGCCTAACCAGGAAACAAGATCTCGAGATCCCTTCCTACCACATTACTTTAATCCTATTCATAGATGCCATGAATGTAAATTTGGTAAGTGGTTTCTGTACTCTTCAAATCCTGGTCCCTTCTTTTGACATGTGGAGTAATACAGATGAAATCATGAGGGTTACTCCCACTCCTTCCTCCAAAGTCGATCATATCCCCAGGTAAGATAGGAAGCTCCTAAGAGAGCTCTCAACCCAAGTTAGAGCTGTGAGCCTAAGTGTTACGTCTGGAGAACCTGGATTAACAGATTGAAACTGATAGGGACAGAAAAACAGAGATGCATCCTTGAAAATAATCCAAGATACCTTTACAATACACTAAAATCCCCATAAAATGATTTGTCATCAATTATTACCTTTAATGCATACTCTCTGCCACTTCCCAGATCTTGAGCTTCATAAACAAAAGCAAACCCTCCTGAAAGAAAAAGAATTGTCGGTCAGTGCTATGACTTAAACTTAGAATCCCTTTACCAAAGTCTGCTTCCTACAAAAAACTGCAGCCCAATTTCTATGTCACAGATCTTTATAACTTCTGCTCAGAGATAGAAAGGGAAAGTATAATTTGCAATAAACAAATAGAAACAGGGAACCTGGAAAATAAAAAACAAGTATCCTGAAAACAAGTAACACTGATGAATTCTACCTGGGTTATCCAACACCAAGGAAGGCTAATGCAAGTAGAAAAAGATATCAACACCTAGAGGAAAAAAGTAGATTGTGCTGTCCTGATATCCTAAGAAAAAAAACCAGACCAATAGCACTCATAAAGATGAATCAAAGAACTGATGTGTTGTTTTCTTCAAACAAGGCTGAAGGGCTGGAGAGATGGTTTAGTGGTTAAAAGCACTGGCTGCTCTCCAGAGGTCCTGAGTTCAACTCCCAGCAATTATTTGATGGCTCATAACCATCTATAATGTGACCTGGTGCCCTCTTCAGGCATGCAGGTGTATGTATGTGTAGATGGAATACTCATAGATTAAATAAATAAATAAATCTTAAAAAAAAAACAAAAACAAGGTTGCTATGCTGGCTCTGAATTTACATTCTTTCAGTCAGCCTTCCCAACACTTCCTTTAAATACACAGTCCCATCATAAAAATTTAAAATTGCCAGTAAACTAAGACTAGGAAGAAATGTCCTCAACCTTATAGAGAATGTCCCTAGAGGACCAACAGCAGCAGTATTAGTGGTAAAATGAGATCAGGATGAAGGCCAAGGTGTATATTCACATCACAAGATCATATTCACATACAAGATCCTTTTGCTGATGCAATTAGACAAAAGAAAATCAAAGGCTTTCAAAACACAAAAGATGCAAAGATGTTTTTATTTGCAGATTAACACCATCTTGCATGTAGCATATTTAGTGAAATCTCAAAAAAAATATTAGAGGGAAAAAGAGAGGAAGGAAGAAAGGGAGAAAGAAGAGAATAGAGGGAAAGGGAAGAGAAGAAAATAGAAGAAAATAGGCAGATTGGCAAGATGGCTCAGTAGATAAAGGAGCTTCCCAATAAGCCTCACAACCTGGGTTCAATCCCCAGAATCAGCATTGTGGAAAGAGAGAAGTGACAGCTGCAAGTCACTCTCTGACCACATGCTAGCCATGACATGCTCTCGACGAAAACAAACAGAGAGAAGCAAACTGTAATATAGGAAGGCTACAGGATACAAAATCAAGATACAAAAATCATGGCTGGAGAGATGGCTCAGCAGTTAAAAGCACTCTTGCTCTCACAGAGGACCCATGTTCAGTTCCTAGCAACCATATAGTTGGTCATAACTCTCCTTAATTCCAATTTCTGGGGATCAGATACCCTCTTCTGACCTCTACAAATATCATGGATGCACACAGTGCATACATATAGGCACAGTCATAAACACAAATTAAAAAAAAATTTTGTGAAGATTTAGGACAAATTCCAAAATGAGTAAAAAGCAATCTGGCTTTATGGTTCTGCCTAACAAGTTATTTCACATTCCAGTATCAAATTACTAATAACTATAAAAACCATATGATAACTAAGTTTGGCTTATCATAAATTCCTGTGACAAAACCTGATATAAACTGATAGAAGCAATTTGCCTACAATGAGAATATTTATTCATTTACTTAGAGACAGAGCAATTTGTTGACTATAGAAACTTTTCTCAGCTCCTCTGGGACCATCCCATGATATAAGGTCATCTTTCTGAACCTGAAAAGTTCTGAAGTTAAGAACCTCCTACACATTCTTTTAGACAACATAAATCCCAATGGCCCATGGTCTACACCTCCTGTTCAGGAAACTCATTTAAATAATCTATGCAAAATACTACAGATTTTTTTACTGTCTCAATTCAGAAAAAAAAAGCCTTAAAATACTATATTAAGTATAAAAGGAAGAAATCTATGGCTTACAATTGCACTGATTATTTTTATTCCTGGCTGGGCCAAAGAGCAGAGGGAATGAGCTGCTCTCTACAGAGACAGTGGCTGCTCACACTTTCTGGTTTTTCATCCTGGTTTAGATGTGGTTTGGTTAAGCTGCCTGCTTTGCACAACCTTCCTCTTCTGGCAACTGGATCACGTCCTACTAAAGATGGTCTCTTCGTCAGGTGCGTACAGCACACAGCTATCTTTCTCTGACCCCTTTTATAGAAGCAGGCCTTCCAGCTACCCTGGAATTCACACTGTTTATTGTACTGCCGCACCCAAGCTGCCTCTTCCTTCTACTATCTGAATGGGTCTCATTTTACATTCTATAAGAAAGGAAACCAAGTCTCTTCTCTTCCTCTCTTCCCTCTGGTTTGTGGATTAAACTCAGGGCCTCATACGTGTTAAGCAAGTGCTATACTACTGAGCTATATATCCCCAGCCCTTTTCACTTTTTTGAGACAGCATCTTACTAACAGGCTCTGAATTCTACCTGTAGTCCAGGCAG
>NW_022196905.1:101512457-101536028 GCF_008632895.1 Mastomys coucha
AAAAAAAAAAAAAAAAAAAAAAGGCAACTGCCTGGTATCTTCAGAATGAACAAACCGATCAGGCATCATCTTTGTCATTTCAACAGATGAAAGGGAATATCACATATCAGACTGTTAGTGGAAGTCCTAAACCCATCTCTGGAGGGAAAAGCACCATAGGTCTTCTACCAAAATCACATCCAAATCTATGTACAATCACAGTGGAGAATATGTATGACAAGCTGCTTTTCCATAGTAAAGAATGTTAAACAAGTTCCCTGCTCCCACTAACCACATGGACATGGACAACCATAACAAGATGACTCTCCAATCCTGAGAGCTACTACAGACCTCGGTCAGGCTACTCTTCTTTCTGAACCAATCTGTCAGAACATAACTTATGTTTAGCAGGTAAGCTCCAAGCTGTTGAGAACTGGCACACTCCTAGATACTGATGGACAAAAAAAAGGCACAGTGGCTGAAGAAATGGCTCAGAAGTTAAAAGAGATTTATTGCTCTTGCAGAGGAGAGGTTTCCTAAGCACCCACACAGAGATTAATAACTGTCTCTAACTCCATTTCCAGGGGATCCAATGTCCTCTTCTGGTCTCAGCAAGCAGTACATACAGATAATATCCAGAGATAGAAGCAGGCAAAATACCACTAAAAAAAAAAAAGTAAATCTTAAAAAAAAAAAAAAAAATCACAGAAGAGAAAACAGGATTCCTCCACACAGGCTGACTACAGATCCTGTGTGAGGACATATAACTATGGAACTGTCTATCAAGCAAGGTTCTTAAAGGTTACAGCTGCTAGCTCTGCTTCCTGTAACTTTTACGAGGTCACTACAGAAAAATTCGAGACTGTAGGGCCTCAGTCTATCCTCTACCTCACTAAGCAAGGGAAGACTGTACAGGCCCGAGCACAAGCACTGCCATCTCAAGGCAGTTCTCAGGATGCAATAACATCGCTGGATATGATTACAAAGACCCCAGTGACTGTGCTGACCTCCTGACCTGACTCCACCTTTGAATCTTTTTGTATATGCTCCCGATACAGCTTTGGCCCCACGCAGAGATGGTCGCTCCAGTCCCAGGCCTCCTTTACTGGACAACCACCTGCTATCATGATCCTTGTACTAACTCTAAGCACCAGGAAGTGTTCAGCCCAGAAGTAGTCTCTGCTTCCTTCTGCAGTCACCACCAAAGGCCTTAACCCTGTGGTCTCCCTTCCTGACAAGACCCTTCTCCGACCAGACTCACACCCAGGCAGTGTCCCTTCGTAGCGACGGCCTGATTTACATCCCAGCAGTGACTTTTCCCGCAAACCCTGCCCGGAGAGATGACTCCCCGCGGCCCGGATCACCTCAGTCGTGACTCTCTCGGTCTTAGACTTGATCCACACCCTGGACACGATCCTCCTTGCTGCCCTGCCTAAAGCGGTGACCCTCACGCGCCCTACGACTTAAACCACACCCCAGCAGCGACCCTCCTGGGCTGCTCCTGCCTCCCGCGGCCTGGCGACGCCTTACGCCTCACCCTCGGCCAGGACCCGCCGCACCCGCAGACGCAGCTCGCCCAGCTCCACTGTCTGCCCGACGAAGTCACTCTGATCACGGCCGGCAGCTCCGCCAAGAGAACCAGGGCCCGCCAGGAAGTCCAGTGCAGACTGCAACAGCGACATGGCGCCGGACGCTCCACGGCAGCGGGAGCCAGGCTCCAGCTCCGCACTGCCGGGTTAGCAGCTGCAGGCGAACAACCCGGTCGTCTTCCGCCCGCGCCGTGACGTAAATCAGAGAGCGAGTTACGTCGCGACGCCGCGGCCCCGCCCTAACGCAGCAGGCGGAAGGCCGTGTGTTTCTGCGGAGCCAGCAGCGGGCGCAGGCGCAGGTGGTACAATCCTACGGACGTCAAGCTCCTAGGAGGCACGGAGGTAGGGCTGTCGCCACCTGACCCTAACCTCGTCCGGTTGCTCCAGCCTCGGTGACTAGAGCGTCGCGGGACGTTGGGCGCGCGCTGCGGACCGCCCCAGAGCCCACCGCTCGCGCCTGACGCCTCAAGGTAAAGCGAGGCCTGGAGCCCACTCTAGTGTCCCTAGTGCCCGATTTAGGAGAGGAGTGTATCTTGCAGACAAGTAGCCAGCCTATGAGCCACAGACACTTACGTTTTGGTCCACACAGGTTTGGGGGAGGATGAACAAGTTGCCAGTATTAAGACTGAAAAACGTAAGTTTAAAAGGGGGGGAAAAGCTTCACAACCTGTATTCAAAAGTCACCTGGCAGTACTGGACCCAGAAACCTGTGTAATGTCAAACACTTAAAGCTGTCTATTTCAGGTGAGACAAAGTTATGGGATTCCCCACCCGTCTCCGTATGTCCGTGGTTTCTGAAGCCATATGAAGAAGGAATATGCAGAGTACCTTGGGAGAGTATGTGGTTTTGGACTAAAAAATGGATCCTTAAGGCCAAATCAACATCTTAACTGTCCCAGAATTGTATGCTTATTAAATACGCCTTTGGGAACTACCTGCTCTTTTAAAAGTCAAGTAGAAAAGAAAAGTAGAAATGAAAGATGATCATTAGTATACAGTGAGGTATGTGGTAGGTGAAAAATAGTTTCCTGAAAATGGTGAAGTGGAAGCAGTGGAGGAATAAAGAACTGATGAAGTAGAGATGGTATCTGGAAGGAACTGGGGAGATTTGTGGAGAAGAGTGTGGGACCTAAAAGGGCATTGTGGAGCTAACATGATCTTAGATGGGAGACTTGAGCAGCCTAAAGCCAAGGGGAGAGAGTAAAGGCTTTCTAGCACAGTAGAGATGAGTACTGTCTCCTAGTCATATCCAGATAGAGGATATTTTAGTGTTGGCATAGAAACAGCACCTTTCTATAAGAGAATCACTTACACGAGGAAGAGAGAAGGAAGTCGGGCTTGCGGTTGCAGGTAACTTTGTTATTACTGGAATGAAGTTGAAGGGATTTTCTTGGTGCCTTCAGATTTCATCATTTAGAAGAAAAATAAATCTGAAAGCAAGAGGGAAAAGTAGGCTTGAGTAGCGTTCAGGAGACCTAAAACAGCATCATGAGAAACCTCATGAATAATTCACTAGAGAGCCTAATGAAACTTGACACCATAAACTCTTGTTGGCATGACCTAGGACAAGTGGAAACTTCTAAATCGTGTAATTATAGATCACTTTTATGACATTGTAGTAGATGCCATTCTAAGACCATCTTAACTGGTACTACATCTTATGGTCTCTCATGATCTCACGTCATGTTTGAGCATGTACATATTTAAAACTGAATCTGTGCTCTTACTCCACGAACACATTCTTATGTGGTAGGTTTCATAGTAAAAGATATTGCCAAAGAGTAAGTTATTTTATAATGATGAAGGGATGAAGTCATAAAAGGGATGTATCGGGGCTAAAGAGATAGCTTTGTGGTTTAGAGCTCTTATGCTTGCAGAGTGCTGGGGTTCAACTCCCAGCATCCACATGGCAGCCCACAACCATTTATAACTCTAGTTCCAGGGGATCCAGCACCCTCTTTAAACCGCTGTAGGCACTAAGCATGCATGTGGTGTACATAAGTATAAACAGGCAAAAGTCATACACGTAGCCGGGCAGTGGTGGCGCATGCCTTTAATCTCAGCACTTGGGAGGCAGAAGCAGGCAGATTTCTGAGTTCGAGGCCATCCTGGTCTACAGCCTGAGTTCCAGGACAGCCAGGGCCACACAGAGAAACCCTGTCTCGAAAAAACCAAAAAAAAAAAAAAGTCATACACATAAAAATTTTTAGTTTATAACAAAAAAGGATGTATCAACTAGAAACATTAAAGCCAAATTTACAAAGTGTGTTAACTAAGAAGCTAATAGACCCACAAGGAGAGAGACAAATTGGAAGTTGAGGTAGTTGGAGATTGTTTTCTCAGTAAATGTAAGTATCCAGAAAATCACAGAGGATATAGAGGATTTGATATAGCCCTGTCAGTCATCTTAAATTAATGGACATTTATAGAGCAATCCCTATTAATTAGTAGAATAAACAGCAATTACAATTAATGAACAGAATTAGTATTAGCAGAATACACATATTTTCCAGGTGTGTAAAGAACACACATTTACTAACCTAGAACATCTGGTAATGAAACAAGTATATTATCTGATCACAATGAATTTAACTAGAAATTAGCAGTGTGAAAAATGTTCTGAATGGAAAAGGATAGTATCCTTTTATGTGTCAAAGAAGAAATCAAAAATAGTATTTTTGTACTAGCTGAAAAATAAAAATACAGGATTTCCAAATTATGGGATGCTATTAAGTCATTAGTAGGAAACAGATCACATTCAGTGGCCTTAGTGTTCATCTTTTTAAAAAAAAAATCAGAGAAAATGAAACCCAAAGTAATTAAGGAAGATAAATACCAAAGTGCAGTGGAACAATAAGTAATCGATGAAACAAGAACTGAGTCTTTGAATCAGTAAAACTTAGAAGTCACTGGCTAAATTGAGTAAGAAAAACAAAAATTACTGAGATCAAATAAGGGAAATGTCTACTGAGAGGATAACCAGAGGCTGTTATGAACATTTTCCCAGTAAATTCATTGAAAACACAAACTAAGCTTACTCAAGAAAAAATAGGTAACTTAATTCTAAACCTTTTAAAGCATTCTCTTTCTAGATTAAAATCACTCAAAGATTTCAGACATAGATTTCAGACAAAGATTTCAGCTCTACTAGGAATTCACTAAAACAGTTAAGAAAAAAATTTTTTAAAAATCTGCATGAACTTATACAGAAAATTGAAGTATTTCTCAACTCCTACCTAACTTGGCAAAAACAATACAAGAAAGCAACAAACTAATATTTTTAATAAACATACATTTTTAAAAATCTTTTTAAAATGTTTTAGCAAAATAAGTATGGTAAAGTTTGAGCATTCTTAATCCAAAATCCAAACCTTTTTTTAAAAAGATTTATTTATTTATGTATGTGAGATTTATTTATTTATGTATGTGAGTATACTGCTGCTTTCTTCAGACACACCAAAAGAGGGCATCTGATCCCATTACAGATGTTTGTCAGCCACCATGTGGTTGCTAGAAATTGAACTCAGGACCTCTGGAAGAGCAGTTAGTCATCTTAACCTCTGAGCCATCAATCCAGCCCAATCCAAAACTTATAAGTGCCAACAATGGTGCTCAAAGAGTTTCAGGCTTTTTACTTTGGGATTGAAAATGTTCAGCCAATAAAATGCCCATTTCCCGCAATTTTTTTCTTTTACATATGAAATACTGTTTTCAGGCATCTCAAATGAAGGATATCTAGTTTCTATGTATATATATAAAATAATACATCACTACAGGTTGAGGTTTATCTGTGGAATGCAAAATTGACTTTGTATGTAAATTTTGACCACTGCAATTTCTGCTTACTCAAAAGTGAAGCACAAAACAAAATAGCCTGGCATGGTGAGGCACACCTTTAATAATAGCCCTTGGGAAGTGAAGGCAGGTGGGTCTGTTAGTTCAAGGCCAGCCTGATATATAGTGAGTTCCAGGAGGTAACGCAGAAAGATCAGGAATGGATGAGAGGAAGAATTTGCAAATTGCATGTGATCAAAGAACTATCCCTGGAACATATGTAAAGAAATGTACTTCTGAATTTCTCATTGCTGTAGGGTGTCCACCAGAGAAGACTATTCAGATATGGTTTTAAGGCAGTAAAAAGTCTTTACTAAAGGGCCAGTGACTACAAATGATGATGGTACACACCTTTAATCCAGCACTTGGGACACAAGGCAGAGGCAGGTGGGTCTCTTGAGTTCGAGGCCAGTCTAGTCTACAGAGTGAGTTCCAAGACAGTTGAGACTATACGGAGAAAACCTGTCTTGAAAAACAAACCAACAAAAACTGTCATCCAGCTGGACCTTAGCATGACCAGGTTGACAGTCTTTGAAGTAGACATTTTGGTGATTTTACATGGCTGGTCTTTGAGTACCACAAAGCCATTCTTATGTGATACTGAACACTGTATTAGGAAGTGGCTGAGGCTTCTGTATCTCTTGTCTCAAAGTCCACATCATCTTCCATTTAAGAGGCTCAATTCTAGCCGGGCAGTGGTGGTGCACGCCTTTAATCCCAGCACTTGGGAGGCAGAGGGAGGTGGATTTCTGAGTTCGAGGCCAGCCTGGTCTACAGAGTGAGTTCCAGGACAGCTGAGACTACACAGAGAAACCCTGTCTCGAGAAAAAAAAAAAAAAAAGAGGCTCAATTCTAATTAAATAAAGTTGAAATTCCTGATTTGGGTCTCTGGATGGACGTCTTATTTCACATGAAGCCTGGAGAAGCCTGGAGGATAAGGTTCACTGTCCAGAGATCTCATGGAGAATTAACATATACCTGAGGCTAGGGAACACCAACATATGCCTACAGTGGGCCTTAGAATTGCTCCCAGACCAAATCTTTTTATTATTGATTTATAAGTAAGTCTTATATTCTTTGATTGCCAGACTTATCAGATAAGACTTACAAATAATTTCTCATATTTGATGGATTATCTTTTATTAATCTAATCCTTTTGATTCACAACAGGTTTTAATGTTGTTCATTTTTTTTTTCTTTTTTTCTGGTTTTTTCGAGACAGGGTTTCTCTGTGTAGCTCTGAAGACCAGGCTGTCCTCGAACTCAGAAATCCGCCTGCCTCTCAGGTTTTAATGTTGATGAAGCTCAACTTTTGTATTTTTTATTAGTTTTTTTGTTGTTGTTTGTTTCTTTGTTTTTTAAAGATAAGGTCTCTCTACATAGCCTGGGCTGTCCTGGAACTCATGACCAAACTGACTTCAAACTCAAATCTACCTGCTTCTTGCCTCCCAGGTACAAAAGATGTATGCTACCATGCCCAGCTTGTTGCTTATTCTTTTTAGTGCTGTCTTTAGAAATCTTTGGTTGTAGCAATTTTCCCAAAACTTGCTTCTCAAAGTTTTATCATTTTAGCTGTTAAAATCTTTGCTCTATTTGCATTCATTTTGTTGTGGTTCTTTGGCATGTGGACATTCAGTTGTCTCAATACTACTTGTTGAAAGACCATTCTTTTCCCTATTAAATAATTACTACTCCCTTGTCAAGAATCAATAATGAGCTAACCATAGATGTTTGAATTTATTTCTGAATTCCAGTATCTCTGTGCCAGCGCTAGAAAAACATGAATCTTTATTTGCCTATCAGCCAATAGAAGTCCCTTTAACACAGTGCAACTATGACAGCAGTAAGTGGAAGTATGTTGTAACATTCTCAGGAACATGGTGAGTCTCAGGTAGAGGAAGCCATATTAAAAAGGTCTCTCAGTATGGGCCTTCATGCACCAGGTGTTCTAGAAATGTCAAAGTAGCAATAATATCAGAAACACCATGCCGGGCAGTGGTGGCGCATGCCTTTAATCCCAGCACTTGGGAGGCAGAGACAGGCAGATTTCTGAGTTCAAGGCCAGGCTGCTCTACAGAGTGAGTTCCAGGACAGCCAGGGCTACACCGAGAAACCCTGTCTCACAACAAAACAAAAACAAAAACAAAAACAAAAACAAAAAAAGAGGAAGTAAGCAGAAACACCACATCTGCCAAATGCTAAGGTTTATGTATGGAAAGTTTAGAAGGGCTATCTGAGGATAGAGTACCTTCCAGCCTTTATTATTTTTTTATGAGTATTGTTGTTTTGCCTGAATATATGTCTGTGCATCATATGCATTCAGTGCCCATAGAGGCCAGAAGAAAGCATCAGGACTCCTGGTACCAGAGTTAAAAATGTTTAGGAGCTGCTATATCCATGCTGGAATTTGAACCTTGGTCCTCTGAAAGAACAGCTAGTGCTTTCAACCACTGAGCCATCTCTCCAGTCCTTCAGTGTTTATAGTTGTGACAGTCCCAAGAGAATTGCACAGCAAAGGGATAGTTTTGACCATATTCTAAAGCAGTATTTCTCAACCTGAGGGTTGTGATCCCTGAGGGTTGAATGGTCCTTTCATAGGGCAAAATTACAATTATGGAGCAGCAATGAAAATAGTTTTATAGTTTTGAATCATCAATATGAGAAACTGTATTAAAGGCTTGCAGCATTAGGAATATTGAGAACTACTGATCTAAAGAATGAACCTTAAGTGAAAATAAACCAGAAGTACAACAAAAGCCATGTTGCTACCCATCCCTGCCCTTGCTATCTAGGCACTACATGTTTTATTCTGGAGCCAATAACTAATCTGTTCTTGGTTTTTTGTTTGTTTGTCATATATATATGTATATGTATATACACATACACACATACATACACAAACACACACATATATATATTGGTTTTTTTCGAGACAGGGTTTCTCTGTATCGCTCTGGCTGTCCTGGAACTCACTCTGTAGACCAGGCTGGCCTCAAACTCAGAAATTTGCCTGCCTCTGCCTCCCAAGTGCTGGGATTAAAGGCGTGCACCACCACTGCCTGGCGTCATATATATTTTCATTGTGTTGTACCTGATGTTATCTTAGCAGCGTCCTCTTCAGAGTAAACCCAGTCATACTGTGTGTTAACCTTATTTCATTACTAAAGAGCTTGTGCTTGTGACCACACTTTGTAAAGCTTCATCCTGCATGTATCCTGGCTCCTACTTTCTCATCCTCCCAGGGACTACCACTGCCTTCTACCCCTGACCTTGCAACCTCATTTCCCCTAACTGTGTTAGTGACTCCATAGTCTCAACTCCTTCACAGCCTCTTTCCTCACCTCTGCTGCCTGAGGGTGTCCTTCCTCTGTCTCCATAAATATGTCCAAAGCAGGGCACATTTATATTGTTAGGCCTGGTTGACTTGGGCCCTCCTGGACCCAAGGATTAACCTTCCTCTTACAGTATCAGGACCTGCTTCCCAGGAACACTTCTGTATCCTGCATAGGCAGACATACTCCACCTTACTGCTGGCCATCCTTGCCACACTCTTATTCTCTCTCCCCTGATCACAAGTGGGGTCTTAGAAAATACTTCCTAGTTCCTCATCTTTTCCATATCCTGTAGCTGCTGAGTGGTTCCCATTTTTTTATTGGGAACCACTATATGGTGGTTCCCAATAAAAAAAATGGTGTATTTTTACCATTGGGTCTAATGCAGAATGCAGATGGATTCTATAGCTTACTTCAGCCCTTTGCTCCTGGCGCACAAACCTCTCTCCTCCCCAGACAGTGTCCTAGATGGCATCTCACTTGTCTACCCAGCATTTTCTGAAAAACTTAAAAACATTCTAGACCCTGTGACCTGAAGAAGTTATTTTTGTTAGTCATTTTTGTTAGTCAAGAGATGTGCAACTCAAGGTAACTCAAGCTGACAAAGCAGCTTTTAGGGGAAACAGGGTCAGATTTCAGGCCCTTCATGGTATCATGCTATCCTGAACATCAACCTTGTATCATCAGAGCTTTCTCACTGAGACAGAGAACGTATTGCCCCAATCACAGAGCTCACTGATGAGTCTGATACGAATACTCTTAGCCTGTAGCTGGAAATCTAGACAGGCTACTTTGCGAAGTGTCTCTCTTTTTGTCCCCTATACCCAGCACTTGTCTCTGCATCGAAATGGCTGAAGTCTACAGGGTTGAGACATCCCTCTGATATGCTCAGAGCTACACTTCTTCCCAGGCTACTGTGACAACTTGGTGGTCCCACCATGTCCAGGCTCCAGACCCAGGAGCAGACAGTGGATTCTGAGGGAGACTCAACCCTATACAGAAGAGACGAGGAGGGGACACAGAGCTCCCACCGCATGCTGGGCTTCAGTGATGCACTGCTATCCATCATTGCCACTGTCATGGTCAGTGTGGGGCCCACCTCAAACCTACTACTCATTTCTGTAGCAGCCTCAGATGCCCAAACCTTTGATGCAGGTTGAGGCTGCCCAGCCATGGTCAAGAGCCCACATAACCTTCTGCCTCTGAGGATCCCAAGCCCAAGAAGGATCTCTTGGTTATTTTTGTCTCTGTTTCTTTAGATCCTGCCTGTGACCCATACGGAGATCTCACCAGAACAGGTAACAGGAACAGTCTGGTTTGTACAGTGGGCCAGTAAGAAAACCTGACCTGGACTTGGGGAGCCAATCCACAAATCTATAGGCAGCAGAGCCCAAAGCAGGGAATTTATTGAGTGGGCAGGACATCTGTGCTTCCTCAGAGCAGGAGGGCTGGGGCTCAAGCACAGGCTCTGGCAAAGGAGGTTTTGTTTCTAGCTAGGTAGACAGGCACTGACGTCCTCCACTGAGAAGAGGAGGAACCATGTCCACTCCAGACATCTACCAAGCCATCCTATATGGGTAACAAAGAGCTTTTCATTTATATCCAACTTTATGGGAGTCAGCAACATGCGGCTCTTTAGTGAAATAACTTTGAGACGTGGACACTGAAGATGCCTTTTCTTGGTTTCATTCCATGTGATTAGCATACCACCGTACAAGACTCATGAATACTATGCATCCTGAGAGAGGAAGGCTGCAGCTCTATCCAGCCAGCACCCATAACAGTGAGGCCTGGCTCTGGCCATACCTGCAAGCTGATATAAATCTTTGGAGAGGTCCCAGAACTGCTGAGGTTTTTCTTCTAAAGTATGGTCATAGTACTGCTGTAGTGTGGGGTAGGTTTGGTAGAAGTGAGGTTAGACTCAGAGCAGACATAAACTGTGTTGTCCACTTTGAGACTGGGGACCTTCTTAAATGCTCACTGTGCTATAGGGTAAGTCTTCCCATTGAAATGACCACTGTTGGATCACGTGTTACTTGGTTCTAATAGCAGTGTTCTTTTCATACAGCAGTTTGACAAAAGTATACAGAAACTCCTAGCAACTAGGATTGCTGTCTACCTCATGACATTTCTAATCGTAACTGTGGCCTGGGCAGCACACACCAGGTAGGGAATTAGACCTTTAACACAAGGTCCTCATTGTCAGGATTTACTCAGGGTAGGCAAAAGACATGGACTGTTATAATACCACAGAGATGTTTTGTACTTGTTATCTGTGGGCTCCTCAGTTCACATCTTGTGTCCCAGGGGAGCTACCTCTTCCCACCCTGGCCTCTAGTTCTCTGAGACTTATACATGGTCAAGATTGCTTCAAAGAAGACCTGGCTCTACAACACCACCCTCCCTCTTTTCCTTTCTGTTAGGAAAGGCAGAAAAGTGTCCACCTACTAGACCAACTGGAAGACCAGAATAGAACATGGCAGAGAAGATAGAAAATACAAGCTTAATGGCTGTGTCTCAGTGGTTTATGGTTATACAGGGAAGGGTTCTTCCCTGTATGGAAGCTGAACCTATAGATTACATTCTGATATCTGAGTTTTGTTCTAGGGAAGAATAAGGCTCTTTAAGATCCCAGGACACAGGGCTCCATAGCTGCATGAGCTTCTGCCCACTGAATGCCAGACAGGCAGGGGGACAAGAGGCTTCTATAGGAAGAGCTGGGCATGTGGGTTTTATATTCCTGGCTGCAGATTAGCATGTTCAAAGGAAATATTCTTTAGAGAATGCTCAAGGTACAGAAAAACTTGCAGATTCTAGTAAACATTTCATGACCTACCTCTCCTCCCATCCCCCCACCCCCTACCCTCCCACCCACCCCCCCCCCATGTAGGGAGAGGGAAGAAACATCTATGTAGTAGGCCAGATTGGCCTTGAACTCAGAAATCCTGCCTCTGCTGCCTAAGTGCTGGGATTACTTACAGGCATGCGTTCCGCTTACTGCTATTTAAAAGTGCAGCATGTGTTTCATGTTACACACTTGTTCTCAGCAAGATGATGGTGATACATGTTCAAAACCTACGCAGGCTTATCCTTTTGGTCTCCCTATAACTTTAACCAACCTTCCCTATACTAGCTTCATGGTTCTTTTACCAGTGCCACACCCACTGTGGAACACATCAACAGTCAGGTTGTGAGGCTCAGGGGCCTGTGAGGAACTTCATAGAGCTTCTGTGGCTTGCTTTGAGTGCTCTCTTATACATGAACTTAGAACCAGCAGGTAGCCAGCTGCCTCTAGGATAGAAGTCCTTCGGTTTCGGCTTATTAAGAAAGACTTCAGCCCAAATGAGCCTGTGTCACTGCCATGAGCTGGAGGTGGCTTCCTAGAGTGGGGGGTGGCAGTTCAGCTGAGTCCAGTCCAAAAAGAAGGCCATGTGCTTGGTTTTGGGTGGGTAACATCTGAGCCATGGTCAGGTACTGTTGGTGGCAACCCTACTGTAGGGCCCAGGCATCATAGGCTTTAGGACCCTTGGCTGCCTATGCTAGTAGACCAAAGATAATCCTCCATTTTGTTTTCTACTTACATTGTATCTCCATACAAAACTATCTCTGTTAAATAACAAATTTTAACAAATGCAGTATATGAGATCTTTGGGGAAAGAATTAAAAAAGGAGCACTTCCTTTCTTCATACTGGATTTTAGACATAATGTCTAAGAAAACCAATATATTGCATGATAGAACTCTAGCTCTACATCCCCAGAAGCTTATTCCCCGAAAGTGTGGCCAGACAACTCATGGGCCAGGAGACTCATAGCCACACTGCTAGTCTTGCCTTTAGCAGGAACTCCCTGGACAGTTAACTCCCCTACTTCAAGACTCTATGAAAAGACTGTCCATAAAAGCTGCCAGTTGTACAGGTGGCTTCTTCAGATTGTAATGGAAAGAATGTCTGAAAAAGGTATGTGCTTCACATATAAAGTGTGCTCGCTTCAAGTTTCCTGACTTTCATAGAGTAAGTAGTATTTACATTTTTACAAATCACACTTTATTTTGTGCATGTTTGGATGTATGCATGTGAGTGTGTGCCAGAATCAGGATAACTTGTAGAATTTAGTTCTTTCCCCCATTCATGTAGGTCTAAGCATCAAACTCCAATACCCTGGCTTGATATAGCACCTTAGCCTAAGTCTTATCAGTCCCACTTAGTGGTGGTACCTGAAGTGACAACTTCAGTGATATTTTAACTAGAAAATACTGTGGAGATGCATTTTAATTTTAATATTATAGAGCCATATTTGAATGATGGCCCATCTTTTTTTCTCCTAACTTTAGATTGTTCCAGGTTGTTGGAAAAATAGATGATACACTTGCCTTGCTCAACCTGGTGAGTTATTGTTGTTTTGAAAAATGAGCTTAGTTATGATTTAGCCCTCCTGAAAGGTAGGAGAAGGTATGGGTTCCCACAGCCTGGATTTTTACATTTCTAGAAGCTCTTTAGATGGCTCATGGGATTTGTCCAGGATAGGGGCACAGGCTTTTTGGGTCTACCCCTAAAACTCTAGATCTATTTCTGCCATCCTGGAGTGCCTTCTTGGTGACTGTGACCTCCCTCCTTTCCCTTCATTACAGGCTTGTATGATGACTATCACCCTTCTGCCATACACAGTGAGTAATGGTCATCACCCTGCTCTCCTCACTGAGCACATCTGTGTGTGACAGTCCTCAGAAATGTAGCCCTGGCTTCAAAACCTGGACTACAAACTACAGAGGAGAGACTTCACAGGAACTAGTAGTTGGGGCTGAGTAGAGAAGAGAGCTTAGGGCTGTTGGAGGCAAAGGCCATGAGAGTGCACCTGAAGCTCCTACCTGCTTCTCTCAATAACCCCTATTAGCATATCAACAAGCATTTAAAATTCTAATATAGTCAGAAGTTGGCCCAGTATACAGGGCTATAATGCAGAGAATTCAAATCTAAGGGATTTTACATAAGATTAATGACACAGGCTTTAAAGTTCGGAAGCAATGGGTGGAATTGCCCTGTTGGAAGATTGAATATACCTAGCCCCAGCCCCATACCACTGTCCCTTCACTAGGACAGTTTTCTGCTCAGTGCCCAGTACAGAGAGAGGGAAGCTCATTATACACCATCTCAGAACCTAGCTCTGATGGTCCTTTGTGGGGTTTGTGGGGATTCTTTCGACAGTTTTCGCTAATGGTAACATTCCCTGATGTGCCCCTGGGCATCTTCCTGTTCTGCATGTGTGTGATTGCCATTGGATCTGTGCAGGTAGGAACACAGGGTATGTATGTGTGTTTGCCATGATGTATGCACCAAGTGCCAGTATCCTGATTTACACCTCAGGTATCCCAGGTCTTCACCCAGGGTCTTACAGTTATAGAATAGAATGAGAATTTCAACCCCTTTCCCCTCCCCAGACTCTTAGAACACCCCAGGGAAGGAGGCTATCTAGGAGGGGCTTGCTCCTGACCCCTAGAAATGTGTATGTTGGTTCAAGGGTTAACTGACTGTGGAACTCCCTCTACCTATTGATGGGCATCTACCTGTTGATGGTGCCCTATAGCCTGTTTTGTTTGTTTGTTTTACCACAGGCAATGATTGTGGGTTATGCCTTTCACTTCCCACATCTGCTGAATCCACAAATCCAGTGCTCTCCACACAGGGACCTGTCCCAGCGGCATATCCTACACCTAGTCCTCCGTGGTCCAGCACTGTGTTTTGTTGCAGCTGTCTTTTCCCTCTTCTTCTTCCCCTTGGTGAGTGCTGGGACTCTCAGAGGAAGTCTTATTCCAGTTAAAATGAACCTAGCTAGCAGAAGAAAGAACAGGCAATGCTGAAACAGTTTTTCCAGAGCAAGTGGTGGAAGCTGGCTTGAGCATAGTCAACTTAAATACTATGAAAGTACACTGAATTTGTAATCAAAGCATCCTAAGAATAGTGGAAAATAACAAATGCTAGTTATTTTAAATGTTTGGTACCAGGCTGGTAAGATGGTCAGTTGTTATAGGTACTTTCTGAAACATTCATAGTAAAAGGAGAGAACTGATTCTTGAAAGTTGCCTTCTGACCATCACATGCACACTATAGTACATGAGCACCCTCACACATGCACACAGACAAAAATTATATGTAATTAAAATTAAACATGTAGAAATTAATAAATGTTTGATAAGCATTTCAAGAACATTCTGGGTTTTAAAGAGACTGATGAAGGCCTGTGACTGCAACAAATGCCATACTAGAGCCCTGTCGGTAAAGCCCTGTCGGTAAAGCCCTGTCGGGTTATCTGTGACTTTTGAGGAGATAACATACCAGCTGAGTGGGTAGGACACAGGAAACTCAGACTTTATAAACTGAAATGGAGCAGAATGCTGAATGGGAAGCATCTAGCCGGGCAGACTTTGACCAGGGAAGCCACAGGTGAAGTATCTTTTGAAGACCATTCCCATAGATTTCTTAGTTGGAAAGCTTACCTTTTGTTGTTGAGCTATTACTATTCATTATGTAAAAGCTTACCTTTTGTTGTTGAGCTATTACTATTCATTATGTATGTATTCAGTAGAAAACACATAACTGGTGTGTATTTGTCCCTTATGACAGTACTTCCTTTTGGGATTGTGCCTTTATACACAGTTCATTTCCATAAAAGACAGTTCTTCAGTTTTCCCTCTGTTACTTTTGTTGCCCCTCTATCTGGGGCAGAAGAGTAGAACCAGATTTCAGGTGTAAGCAGTCCCCATCCCCAGGGAAACACCCTGACCTGTTATTTCTTTCTGCAGTCATACCTGCTGATGGTGACTGTCATCTTCTTCCCTCACATCAGCAAGGCTACCACCTGGTGCAAAGACAAGTTTATGGGTAGGTAACCTTGCACAGCACCACAATAAGCATGTTGGAAGGTTCTACCAGATTTCAGGCTACTCCTGAGGACCACTCAGTGGGAACAAGGCATCAGTGTGTGATAGCTCAGAGCTTGCCCTCCTGGGCTCAGCCCATATCTGGTGGTTTGTTTGCAGGGCCCTGGCTACTTCCTACCCCTGAAGCATCTCTGTATAACTTCTCCTCCTGGCCTGTATATTCCTGGTCCCTTGGAAAAGAGGCCAATGGTAGCCACACTGGTCTGATAGGCCCTCAGGAAGGCTCATCTCTTTTGGCATATCCACAGGCCACAGGGAGTCTCCAGCTCACAACATGGAGCCCTTCAGTATTGACCTGTATGCGCCCCTCAGCAAAGAGCGGGTAGAAGCTTTCAGTGATGGTGTCTATGCCATCGTGGCCACACTTCTCATCCTGGACATCTGGTGAGGATCCCAACTTGCTGCTTTGGCCCATCTTCTAGGTGGTAGTATGTCTGAGAATGTCTTGTTCTTTGGAACTCCAGAAAGATTTTATCAGTATCAGTCTCCCCTTTGGTGCAGATTTATACAGGTCCCCTCTTCCTTAAAGGTCTCCCATCGCAGTTGTTCTCAGCCTGAAAGCACAAGTGCTAGAGAGAGTGACTTCTCCAAGGTTACCTTGTGCTCTCTATCCCAGATATCTTCAGGTAGCTCCCTCAGGCCTTATCTCCCACCCCATACCTATTAGGACTGGCTCTCCTATATGGCCTAGCTCCAAAACAGCACTATTGGAGCTCTAATCTGAATGTTCACTTTTATTTCCAAGTGTCTCCTTTTTTTTAAGCCCCTTACCATCCTCTAGCCTATGATTCCTCAAACATTCCATTGCATTCTTATTTTATTAAACATGTCACAAGTCTGGTTTTAGATTTTGCATCTGACACTATGCTTTTTTTCATACTTTTGAATAACTTTTTTCTACTGTAATTTGTAAACTCTTACAAGGCTAAAAGTAAATATTCATTAGTACCTGATTTCCTGAGGCCTTAGATTTAAGGAACATTCCAGAGCAACCTGGCTGTTCAGCATTCTGCAGCCAAGGCTGAAGGACTCAGCCAAGAGGCTATGGTTAGGGCAGGAATTCCAGCCAATAGAAGGCTACTACTACCTTCTGCCTGAAGTCTAACCTCGTGTGACAGCCCTCGGGCTCTTTCCTGCCCTCACATTATGTCCCTCCCTCTGGCTGATTTGGAGGATGTAGTTGGTACTTGGGTGTCCCATCATTCATGTCCAGGTGATGGGTTCCCATTCCTTGACTCTATGCTCCAACACAGCCTGCAAGATTTAGGATAGTATGGAGAATCTCTCCTATAGGTGTCCTACTCTCAGAAGGCTGACCCTCAATAACCAACCAGGGGTATCTGTCAATTCTGGTTGTTACCAGTTGGAAGAGAATATATAGGACTGGTTAAATTAGCATTGTGAGTGAAGAACAGTAACTGTTTAGTATGCTAAGTATATGTAAGTAGCACATAGGGAACATTTTTGTGTTCTGAAGATCACACCTCATTAATCTCAAATTTATGATGCTTGGTCCACCCTTTTGGTCCTGTCATCTCTGGGAGGCTGTTACAAATGCCATCTGTTCATACTTCCCAGTGAGGACAATGTTCCGGATCCCAAGGATGTGCAAGAGAAATTCAGTGGCAGCCTTGTGGCTGCCCTGGGTGCATATGGGCCACAATTCCTGGCATACTTCGGCTCCTTTGCCACAGTGGGTCTGCTCTGGTTTGCCCACCACTCACTTTTCCTGCATGTCCGGAAGGCTACACAGACCATGGGGTTACTCAACATACTGTCACTGGCCTTTGTGGGTGGCCTCCCTCTGGCCTACCAGCAAACCTCAGCATTTGCCCAGCAACCCCGTGATGAACTTGAGCGTGTGCGTGTCAGCTGTGCCATCATCTTCTTTGCCAGCATCTTCCAGTTTGCCATCTGGACTACAGCCCTGCTGCATCAGACAGAAACACTGCAGCCAGCTGTGCAATTTGGTGGGCAGGAGCATGCTTTCATGTTCGCCAAGCTTGCACTGTATCCCTGTGCCAGCCTGCTGGCCTTTGCTGCCACCTGCCTACTGAGCCGGTTCAGCACAGCCATCTTCCATCTCATGCAGATTTCAGTGCCCTTTGCGTTCCTGTTGCTCCGTCTCCTTGTTCGCCTTGCCCTGGCAGGCCTTCAAGTCCTACGGGACCTCTGGCCACAGCGTCCACAAGACCAGGGTGAACCTGAGACACAGTCCCAGCTCTTGCCTGCCCCCTGCTAATGCCAAGAAAGCCACTCCTGCCTATCCTAGGCATACTGTAAGGGGTCCAATGGAGATGTCTTAGTACAAGTTTATTGTGACACTGGGGCTGTGGATATATTGGCCTGGGTATTGTTTACATTGTGAAATATCAAGATCTATTTCAAGAGTGTGAACACTGTTCACACTTTGCAGTGAGGAGGTTTCATGGGAACTGAATTTATTGTTTTTACCCATTTACTTTCCTCCCTTGCCCACAACATTGCCAGGGGAATTTACCTGTCTGACTAACCTGAACAAGCCACTTTGTCAAGTCACTGAGATCTTGTTTGAGGCAGCAGCACCCAGCCAGGATCTGAGGTCTATCGCTATGTCTTGTTCTGACCTTCACCTTGGAATGTTCGAGCAATTGAGTCTAGGCTAACTCAGGCTGAGAAGTTCCTGTCTGGCTCACATCCTCAAAAGTATAGAGCTTCCCTGGTGGGACTGCCAGTCTGTCTGCCCATTCCTGTACCAGTTGTTAGACAAAGACAAGAGGCAGCTATGGGACAGCAAAGCCCACACTGTGTATTTGACCCAGATATAAATTAGATCACATTCAGGTAGTGATAAATTACATACAAAGACAGGACCAGTGCACAGGACACACTCCGCATAAGGACAATCTCATTTAAATACAGAGGACATGCTACACTGGCTGTAATTTACAAACAATTCCTACAGATTGAAATAAAAATGAAAAATTACATCACAAAGAATTTCTTTTGAATATTGAAAATGATGTAAACATGATCACCTACACTGAGATCACAAATGGCTATCTGATGCACTTGTATGCAATTTTGGCAGAAGCAGGTGAGGGGTGGCACAATGGTCTATGAAACTGCTGGGCAGGTAGACACCCTGGTCCACACTACCCCAGTGTCACACTTCTGAAGGTGTCTACAAGCTGAGAAATGACAAACAGGAGAAGGATGGAGACTTAGTTTTGGGGGTGTGAGGTAACCATCCTAGGCCTTCCACATAGGTCTCCCCTATCCAGGGCTGGAGCTAGACCTTTAAATGTCTCTAGCCTTTTTTTTTTTTTTTTCTTTTAATGTTTTCACTTTTTGAGAGGGGCTTTAGCACAATAACTCAGTTATGCTTTAGCCCCGAGAAATGAATTATAAGCATGTACCAGGCTTAGCTAGGCAGCTCATTTTTAGACAGGTTCTTCCTAGGGTCTGAAGTATGACAGTGGATTCTTGGGTGCATGGAAGAGACAACTTTTGTCTTATTCTGTGAACCTGGTGCCTCTAGCAAGGCCTGGCCATCAGAGCTGCTTCCATTTGTATAGGACCCAGAGTAGAAGCTCTACATCTGCAAGGCAGGGCTGTAGGCAGGCAAACACCATGTATATAAAGTGCTATAAGTTGAGTCTTAAGGGAGTTCTAGCTACTCCACAACAGATGTCATCTACACACTCCTCAACCAGATACCACCTGGCCCTGTTCTGAACCCTTCTGTGCACTAGGTGTCCACTCTGGAGTTGAGGGACACTCAGGGCCTAGCACACACTCCAGCTGTAACACATGAGTGATAGCTAAATTCACCTCGATGGGTAGACAGATTCCCATCCCTAAGCACAACTTTGTCAGTTGGTGGCCACCAGCTGGATGAGACCTTGTAACTAATATCTTCAGCCCACACTGATGTCTAGTGGTAAGCCCAGGGGACTTGAGGATGCCACACCCACCCAATTGGTACAGGAGAACAGGCAGCTTTCCATATCTGTTAGGCTGGGGCCCAACATGGATAGCTGCTTTGAAAGAACATAAAGTGAAATCAGAGAACCCACCTGGATGGCCTGCATCCAGATGTATTGGGCCTAAAAGGATTTTAAGAGAGGTTTCAGAGGAAGGAATGTGGCTAACAGAACCAGCTCTGCTTATCCTATAAGAACTAGTCTTGTGCAGAAGACAAGCTAGCCAGAGCCTCATGCGCTCAGTCATATACACTGGTACTATGTATGGCAGAGTGAGTAATGACCATTACCTACCCACTCCTAAGTTTGCACATGACATTGAGATGGAAATATCCCAAGACCCATGAAGATTCTATGGTCAGTGCTACAGCTAATTACACCTGTTGGCCAGCCAGTGTGTGACCAACCAAAGATGAGAAAGGCTGGGTGGTTGAGACCTTTCATCTTAGGAGGAGGCAAGGTGTCTACTCAAGTATCCCTGATGGTGCCAGTCTTCCTGGGCTTCTGCTTAGCCTTCCTCAGCATGTGAACCTGTCCAAAGGTAGGGATAGAGGGTCAGAGGGCCAGAGTGACAAGAGATAGGTCTGAGACCTATGGGCCAGTGAATACTAATTGGTTCCACTCCACAAAAGAAAAAGACCTGGAAATCTGTCTAGTAGCTGTTGCCTGTAGCCTACTGAACATTGTCTTCAGTTCTTACCTCCTCTCTGAGGCTCTCACCAGGGCCACCATGACACCTGGAGTCCCAGAAAGCCAAAGCTTAGACCCACTTGGCCTTAGCTACAGCATCAGGCTGCCTGGCCCTGCCCCTGACCCATTTTTACCTCTGCTCTCAGCCTTGCCAATATACCTTAGGTGCAGTAGCAGAGATGATCATGTGACCTGGGGCCTGAACCCAGGGCTCACCATCCACCTGCACTGGAGTAGCCTTGAGGAGTGTGACACGGAAGTAGGAGCCCTGGGCAATGCGGATTCCAGAGCGCAGCCCACCTTGTACCTGGCCCTGGGTAAGAGAGAAGTAGAGCTGGCTAGTAGGACCCAAGGGATACCACAGGGCCTACCCACCAGCCTGCTGTTGTTGCTCACCATGTGCACGACACCTGTCACACCCACCACCTCCAACAGCCCGTCGTCTATTCGTGGCTTCTCAAACCTTGAGTCACTGTCAGAGCCCCACAGGTCGGCCCCTGAGCCCCAGCTGCCCCCAAAAGATGAAATTACAAAGTTAGGTACAGACCAGACACAGACCTAGCACCTGGCTCAAACTGCAGAGTTTCAGAGCCCAGCCCCAGCACCTGGGGATGTTAATGAAGATGAGACCCTCAATGCTGGGTAGCTCCACCTCCTGCTGCTCCACCTGCAGCCGGATCTCCTTGTGTAGGCTTCGAGAGTGGCTGATCTTCTGCAGCCCGACCCGCACATACACGCCCTTGTTGTGAAACCTGCCACAGGGAGATAGGCATTCCAAATTACCAGGTAAAAGCTGCTGACTGCTGTGAGTGACCTGGCCCCCCAGCCTTGCCTTACTGGTACCTGCTTGTGAATTTGCCAGGCTCCTCTTCACGTGCCTGGTGGAAGTCCAGGCTGAGCTCCGCATCAATACCAATGCCACAGTAGTTATTCATCTGAACAATCTGGAGACAGGGCATAACCAGAATGCTATCCAGCCACCCCTGAGTGTCCAAAATTGTGCCAGACATCTCTATCTATTGTCACCAATGCCTTTTCCTAGGAACCTCTCTGCTTAAATGCCACAGCACACCCACAGAAGGCATAACGCTACAATCCACAACCCCATAGGCCTCAGTGCCTTAGGGGTAACTGGGAGGAAAGCTGCACATCAGCAAAGGGGAAGCCAAATGTAAGATTCTAGCAGATGCTACCCTGGTACCTTGGGGGGATCTGTTTCTACCACATTGTCCTCTGTACTATTAATTTCATGAGCATCCAGCAGGATTGTCCATCGATCCATGAGCACAGCATCAGCCTCATCCACAGACACCAGCACAGAAAATGGGTCCTCACCACTATAGCCTGCCCCCCAGCGAAGGACCCGGCCGAGGTCATTCCCTGGGAAATAGGAAAGAAAGCATAATCCATGAACCACCATAAATCTCTAACAAAACCCACAGTAGGAACAGCCCTGAGAACCCATCCTTCAAGTTGATGGCTAAGCCCACCTGTACCCAGGGGCAGGATGGCCACAGATGGCTCTGGGCAGGCCAGATGGCGCCTTGTCTCCTCCAGGGCAGCGAGTACCCAGCCAACGGTGCCATCTCCACCACATACCAGTACCCGAAAACAGGGTACCTGGGAGAAAAGGTGGAACCTGTGTGGGAGACAGTATTCTGCCACTACCTTCTGGCTGCCCAGGCCAGAACTTGAATACTCATTCTTGCCCTGGGCAGCCCTTTCCATTCCAGATGTCCATCTCTGGCCACATAAAGGACTTAATGATTCTAAGAGTCCCATTTAGAATTTCTACTAGCTAGAGAAAGGAGGCAGCTCTTTCCAGACTCACCCAGGAAGAGGGCCCCCGTTGGTTAGCTCAAAGACCTGGTGCGGATTCAGCAGCTTCCGGAAACTGCAGAGCAGTTCTCGTCCCTTGAGACCCCCACTCTTGGGGTTCACAAACACGAGGAGAGGGCAGCAATCAGGAGGCAGCTTCGTGTGCTGAGAGGTGGAGGGCTCAATTATGTTGGGATCAAAGGTTCCACATTGGAACCACCGTATCCAGCCTCAGATTCCAAAACTGCTAAAGCCATAGCCAGTTCCTCCTGAGGCTAAGCAGTCCACATACTTATCTCCACTTCATTACTGACCTCTCAGGATACCCTTTCTCATGCGAATCCCACTGTGGCTGCTTGGAGCTCAAGCACAAATGCCAGGGCCATATCCACTGTGACATATGTTAAGGGACCATTCCTACCCTCTTAGTTATGAAGCCACAAGCCCATGATGGAAGACCATTGATACTACCCGGTACTACCAGACAACTCAAGTAAGGCCTGGGTTTTGTGAAGCTACCAATACACCCTTTTAGAGGTCAACAGCTTCCAGGTCCCTCCTGCTACATAGCAGTCAGAGGACTCAGTTTACAGAGGTAATCATTAATTATGGAATAAAATCAGTCTCCCCATACATAACGCTAAGAGACAGTCCCTAGGAGTCTAGGCACAGTGGGCTTGTTGAAGTCCATACAATGGAGACACACAAGTCAGGCACAGACACAGGGTGAACAGCGGCACAGGGTCTACACTGTGACGAGGATATACTTGGGATGGGGTACCACTGGACAGGTAGTGCTGCCTATACCAACACTCATTTGCCCCAAGGCATGCGGCTAACAGGAAACAGAGTAACTATGGTTTCATGCCTAACTCTGCCACAGAGGACAAGCCTTGGCCTATATCCTCGGGCATTAAGAACAGCTACTTCCAGGGCAGGACAAATGGGTAGGGGCAAGGGGGACCTGTAGGCACTGCCTAATTCAGACTCATTTCACTTGAATTCTGTTCCTCCTAAACATGAGCCTGAAGTCAAGATCAGGGTTCAGGGTACAAGCATGCCTTGGATACCTGTGGGGACTTTGTGGAGCTCAGGCATAAATCCTCCTGGCACTCCTCATGAAATTTTCTGTCCTCATCTATATACACTGTCAGCTTGTATGTTTGTGACTATGTCTGGCTGTGTACAACATAAGGGTCTTGAAATCTTGCTTCTCCTATCTCAGCCTCTCTATATGTAGTATTGTTTATTTCATGTTCTTACACTATACTATGGTTTTCAGAACAGCTTATATATTTCAAAAGTATTTATATACCCAAAAGAAACATAGACGATTAACTACAGAGGTAAGAGAACAACAAAGTAAGACTGAATGCTTTGCTTGACATTTGTAGCTCTTGTATCAAGTTTGAAGAAGAGGACTTTATAA
>NW_022196905.1:101536517-101573332 GCF_008632895.1 Mastomys coucha
TTGTTATAATATTTAATAAATTTTAAGGAATATGACAAAAAAAAAAAAGAAAAAGAAAAAGAAATTCTCTGTCCTCTGCTGCCCTCCGTGTACCTCTTCCCAGCCATTGCCAGGTTCTAAGAGTGGTATTTCAAGTCAGGAAGCCCCACCTACTGGCCAAAAATAACCCTAGGTACATGGCTACCTGTGTAAAGGTTGGGGCCTGGCCTGGCAGGATGTTAATACAGGGTCACATCATACTCTGACCTTAAGTGGGGTGGGTGTCTTGTGATCCCAATAGTTTATAAATTCACGGTTCATAATGTGAAACCAGCCTTGGTCCCAGTCATCTTGTCAAAACCATGGACAAGCACTGACTATGACCTCTAACTATGATGTAAATTGGTTAGTCATGTCCATTTTGGGCTGTTGTAAGGTAAGCTGACGTGGCACATAGCAGCTATCTGGCAGTGAGGACATGGTCCTGGGGCAGTAAGCTGGCCTCAGAGTCCTACCTACTCACCAGCACATCTGGAAGCACCAATGCAGTCAGTGGCCGGCCATGCACTGCTGTGTCCCTGGCCAGCATGTATAGCCGCTCAGCCTCCGCGAAGCAGGTGACATCCAGAATTACTGCACCTGCCACAGGTGGGCCAAAGCTCAAGGTAGATGTCCTATGCATCCCACCCACAAGGAATCCAGTCAGGTGTCCTGTGTGTCTTGCCCCTGGGTACCCAGAGAAGGATGTATCTTGTCTACCCCACCCAAAAGATATTCAGGCCAGGGTCTGTTCTATGAAATCCTCCCCCAAGATGTCACAGCCACAAAGCCTTTCTTGTGTGATATGCCAACCAGGCACCTAGGGAGAGCCTCAGCTCTAACCACAGCCAGCTCATACCAGCTGACTACAGGTGACATCCAGAGTAAGGGGCCACTCTTCCAGCAAAGTATTCCTACAGAAAGCAAGCTGAACTCAAGATCCAGCCGTGGGTAATGAAGCTAGTCTCCCTGACCAGCCATCTTCATACTCAAATCTAATACTGTGAGCACTGCATGCTCTCTGAGTGTCCTGGGTTCACATGCCAAGAAGACTGACAGTTCTGAAACCATCCATCCCAGTAAAAGAGGCAGGCCCACAGAAAGGACAAAGATTAGGGAAAAGGCTAATCTCAGCCACACTGTAACAAAAGCACCAGTTGTGAACCAAGAAACAAAACTAAGGGATGATTCCAGGCACATGGATCAAGAGAAGGAAGTAAAGGGCTCTTCTATTCCACTCCAAGAGCATCTACCAGCTCACCTTGTAAGGCGTAGACGTGACTCACAGACACCACAGCAGCTGCATAGACAGGATGCAGTCAGAGTAGAATCCTGAGGCCCAGGCCTGACCTCCCAAGCTGGGGTCAGCCTCCCTCCTAAGGGCATGCACATCCAGAGCACAGCACAGCACACCCAAGTAGCCCTGTCCCATCCTTTGGGGTCAGCCCCATGGGAATTATCTATACCCCGTTCCCAAACAAGGTCCCTGACTCCTGAATGTACAAGGATTTCCCCAGAAGAAGCATAGACTAAATAGTTTAGGAAACAAGGGGGGAAGCAGAAGCCCCACAGTGAAGGCCGTATTGGCTGGCCTGGAGTGGGAACTGAGCTTGGCCTTCAGATGGTGCATGAGGAGGCAGAAGAACTTAGGCTTGGCACCATAGTCCCACTGGCCAGTCAGGACCCTTTCCCAGCCAGAGCCCTGGATAGCATAGCCCAAGGTCACACCTTTGGTGGCCATGGCTTCATGCAGCAGGTTGCTGTAATCCTGGGGGGACAAGCCAGGTGGCAAGCCACCCACGAACAGGGAGACATGTGGGACCATGGCCCTGGTCTCGGCCACGCAGAACCGCGTCTGGCTCACCTGGCGCACAGATGTCTGCAGGAAGAACAGGAATGGGGAATGCTAGGCAGCAGTGCCAGCAACGCTCCTCCAAATCCCCACTTAGCTCTTCATGGAACTAACTTGGAGACTCTTGAGACTCAAGGCCTCCCAGCTAGAAATAGGTGAAATGTTACAGAAGGTACTGCCAAGCAAGGATATCAGCTGCTACTTGGGGAGGATATGGTGTCTGAGAAGAGATGCCTGTCTAGCGATGGCAGGTGAGTGACTGCCAAGCAAGGATATCAGCTGCTACTTGGGGAGGATATGGTGTCTGAGAAGAGATGCCTGTCTAGAGATGGTAGGTGAGTGAATAGCCTTGATTCTATTCTTCTACAGGCTATGGCTAAGGGCTGGAAGTTCCCTGGGAGTGGTGTCTACACCCACTGACCTGTCGGATGTCCCAGAGTCGGTCTAGCAGAGGTTCTTCATCTGCCAGCACTGTCCGTTGGACTGTAGGATTGAGGGACACAACATGTCAGCACTAGGATCTTCCCTTCCACAAATAGCTGCTCTAAGTCTCTGGGGCACGTGGGGATACAGGTGAATCTAGGTGAGGCCGCTCAGAAGGGCATGGTCTAGTCCCAGTGTCCTGGTAGGCCTTCTAGGGCAGCAGGCCCAAGCCTACTACACAAAAGGACCTGAGAAATACAGTCCACTTACCTTGTCTGCTGCTCATGAGCACCTCAACCAGCTGGAATCTCTCCTGATCCTCAACCTATCCAGCATGGGTGATAATATCAGGCCTAGAACAGAACCCTCCCTCATATCCATAGGACCCCAAAGTTGGTTGGGAATAGACAGGATACATACCTGTTGTCCAAACAGAGGGAGAACCTCTTGAACCACAGACCGCGCTGTACTCTGGGAGTTCACATGGATGGACACATAGGCTACACCTACCCTGTGGGGAGCAGGCTCAAAGTGCAGGTTCTGGATTCTCGCTCTACCCTTCCCTCAACAAATCCTGTGCTTTGAGTCTTACTTGAGCCAGCCAGGGTAGATCTTCAGGATCTCTTGAGTACGAGGCAGAGACCTGATGACCCAGGCCTCAGGCATGGAATCCTGGGGCCCAGAGCCTTTACTAGCCTCCTCCTCAGTGGTCCCAGCCTTCCTCAGAGCCTGGGCATTGCCAGACAGTAAGGTCAGGGGCAGTGCCTGCAGCTGGAAGTCCTTAGGGTCCTCACTGATATAGTAGGCCCGGAGTGCTGCCTCCTGTAGAGGGTAGAGCCACGTATAGAAGGCCAGGTGAACAGGGGAGCTGGTATGGAGAGCTAGGTTAAGGGGATGGGAGAAGGAGGAAGGTAGGTATAGGGAAGCTAGCTGAGAAATGGGACCCCATATGAAGGAATGGTAAGAAGAGGGCTCCAGTTATGGTAATGTGTACCATACCTCTGTGTATAGGTTTACTCTTACCATCACTTCCTCATTCCGAGCCAGGCGGGAAACCGTAACCAGACGAAACTGATTTTTCCTCATGGAGTCGTTGCCATCAAAGATCTTCAGAGTCTGTTTGGCTAGGCAAGAGGGGAGCAGTTGAGAATCTTGGGGGGCTCTGGAACTAGGAGGGACAGAGTGACAGTTAAGTGGGACACTTACTGGATTCTGTAGCTGTCAGCACCTCTCTGCCTGTGCCTATAGCAGCACTCCCATCTAGGCCATCATCCCCATCACCTGAAGGACAGACAAAGCCCTTATACTCACTGCCTGGACCATCCAGGGTATACCCCAGTCCCATCTCTGCCTCACCAAACTCCAGGACCATGGTCTCAGGGATTCGGAAGCAGTGCATCTTGCTGAAGTTTCGGGACAACAAGCGCACACTCGAAGGAGGCAGTACCATGGAGCGTAGACGTCCAAATGTACACTCAGGTGTGAGTGCTGTGGAGCACACTGAGTGAGCCTGATAGGGCAAAGGTATAAGTCTGGTACCCTGGGCAGAAAGCTGACCAGTGCTATGTCTACTAGGCCAAGCACCCACCTAGACGGTGCATGAAGCCAGAGGTGCTACTCCATAACCCAGAAAACAGTAGGATGCAGACAACTTGAAAAAGAAGAACCTTTGCCCTCTCTCTTCACATACCCCATCACAGAACCCACCCCTACCTGATGGCTTCACCTCTCTTTTGTCCCATACTCAGGGCCCCACTCATCCCATTCCCATGCCCACCTGTACACCACACCACTCGCAGCGTACACCAGCCAGCACATCCGAGGAGCCACAAGTCTTCCTACAGACCTCACATCGTGCACCAGAAGGAAGGTTCCCCTCCCTCCAGTGGTGGTGATACGTGTCCTGGGGATGGGGGGTGGTCAGAAGCTCAGCCAGCCTACCCTTACCAAACCTACCCCAGCGCTAGTACACTCACATACTCCTGCTGTCCATCCTGGTGGCACTGACGACAGTCGCTGCAGGCGAAGGGTACACAGTCGGGGTGAACGTGCAGCTCACACACTGGAGGGTGGGCAAGGTTAGGGGCCTCTTGCCACACCCCTGCCCTCCACACTGACCTCTTAGCTTGGGCCGGCTGTAACCCTAACCCCTGCCATCCTGAACCAGCTTCTTTTAGCATAATTGCTTCCTGACTGGTAGGCTCATACTGTTGGAGCCCCCAAAGTCAGCCTGAGCCTACCACCCATGCCTTTGACAAACCACAGGTAGAGGAGGGCTGGGCTACCTGGGGTAGCAGAGACCAGCTCCTTGGGAGAGGAGCTCAATTCCAAGGGGGCCAAGGGCCCAATGGTACCTTCACAGCGGAATGCAGGTACCTCCAGGCTCTTGCGGCAGACCACACAGAACTTGCGCTTGTAGAGACCAAGGGAACCAAAGCAGTGGGCTACAGGGACCTATAGGAATAGAGCAATCCTGATTTAAGCCTGCCTGGTCCTGCACCCTTATTCCTGGTAGCCCTGTGAAATGGCCCAGAATCACCTGTTGTTAACTGCTTGGATAGAGAGAATCACCTTTCTTCTTCCTTTACCTTCACAAATCTGCAACTCAGATCCTGCTTGGGAGTGCCTACTTCAATCCAGCTATACTACCATGAGACCTGGACTGGGGCTAGCCTGGCTGATTGTGGGACAGGTGAGCAGAGAAAAGGGTCTGTAACTTCACATCTGCAGTATTGTAAGCACAGGTAAAAGAAGTCCACCTGATACCAATTCCTCACTCCACAGGCCAGCAAGACTACCAGGCACCTGTCTTATTAGATTCAGGAGCTTCCAACACCCCTCAGATTCACCCTCTTGAAGGCACAGTGACTGTGAACATGTGATGGCAAGTTACCTTCCTATGAAAACAGATCATAAGGATCAGGTCTTAACTTGATTGGTCCTTAGCCCAAGACTTAAAGCACATTCAATAAGCAGAAAAAAAAAAACTGCACACTAGAAGGGTGGTATGTATGTCAGAACAGAAGATGATTTCTAAGTATATCCTCTGAGTGTATTTGAAATCATATTAGTATTTCTTCTCATCACAAGTATAAATAAGTAGGCATTGAGATTGTTTTAAAAGAGTACCACCTCAACATGTTCATGTTCGTCCACAAGGGCAACACTCTGGCAAGGATAGCTTCCTAAGACAGCAGCCAGCCTCCTTGGATCCCTTTGTACTCACACCTAGTAATCAAGTATCCACCAAGCAGCAATGTTAAAGCAAAAGCTGACAGTGTTCAGAGCAGTCATCAGTGTCAACTGCTGCTTACTGTGGTGCCTCATCCCCACACCCTCATTTACTTGCCTCCTGTCCTCCACTGCTGGGAGAGGGGCCCCACTTAGTAGTGCCCTCCACTGCTGGGAGGCAAGCCCCACCTATTAGTGCAGGCAAGTACAAGTTCGGAGCAGCTGAGCTACCAGTGATCTGGCTTTGTGAATGCAGCTGATGGGAGGTGAGTTCACTTTGCTCACCTGTTTAAGCTGTGTCTGGCTATGTTGCTCTCACCAGTATCAGAAAGGAAGTCTCTCTACCTGCTAGGAGCCTCACTGCTCTCTCCAGAGCCCTGTGGAGGAAGGTCAATGGCCAAACATGCTCCACTCCAAGGCTCTGAGGCTTTTACAAAAACCTGTTATGTTATAACCTCTAAAGGTTTATGTGCACTTGTAAGAGGCAATCTAGAGACCCCCTGTGCTCTTTACGTATTTTCCAGTGTTAACAACTTACAAAACTAGTCAGTGTCACAGCCAGAGCACTGAGAGTGCATGCAGTCCAAGTAAAGTACCCAGACTCCAGGACTCCTCGTTTGCAGCTACATCCTCTTCCTAACCTGGAACCTCTGATCTGTGTTCCTCTGGCTTCCTCATTCAGAGTGTTCCATAGACAAGAATACACCCTTGGACACTGACTTTTCTCTGTCTCTAGAAATCCACTCAAGGTGCTCAGCTCTTCAACACCTCCTACCTTTTGATTGTGAGCAGAACTATGATGTGGATAAACTGAATAATGCAAAGGACAGCTAGAGGTCAGCACTTAACCCCTTGAAAGCCATGTGTACTGCCCCCACACTCACCCGGACTAGGCTTGGTGCAATGCTTGTGCATGGGGTCTTCACCTGCTTCAGACACTTCTCATGGGACATGAAGTTGCAGACTGCAAGGAAGAGAGGTGTGTCAGTCAGCCCACCTTGCTAAACAGCCCTGTGTATGCCCTAAGAGGTGAGAAGTCCTAGGACTCAGCCTTTGTCAGCATACCATAAGGAATCAGAAATCCATAACAGGGTTAAGAGCCCATCATAAAGAGGCCAGAGCCAGAGCTGACTGGGGGATTTCGTGAGCTGAGCCAGTCAGCATGGTACCCATCCCTGTGCCACTTAGTGGCAGATGTCACCCCTGTGATTGGAGGCAGTGACACCATCCTCAAGAGCCAGATGCCACAGGAGGACCATGGTGGGGGATGAATGTGTTCTGCTGTCTTGGGAGTGGCCCAATCCTCTCACACTGACTCAGCTCCCTTATCTCTGGGGCCAACAGAGCAGAGAGCTGAGTTCCCAAAGACAGGGTGCACATAAACAACTGTGGGAGGGGCTTAAGATATACAAAACACACCTGGTTGGGAAGGGGGGCTTGTTTCCAGACCTCAGCACAGTAGAGCTTCAGCAGTGAAACAAACTTGGAGATGCACAAGAGGGGACAGAAACCCGTGTAACATAACAGATCCAGGACAAGACAAGGGAGTGAGGGGCCTGGGCTGGGCTCCACAGGTGGGATACTGATGAGAGGCTGTAGAAATGAAGGGACATGGCCACTAAGACAGCCTGAGAAGCCACAGCCTATCCAGAGGGCCCCAGCTGCTGCTGCTCTCCTGCTAACACCCCAGACACCTCATTCCTAGAAGGAGACAAAAGTTTTCCCTGGGATGCTCTACTCGAAGGATGCTAGCTAGCTAGGGCTGGTGAGAAAAGCAGATGACAAAGTAATAACCTAACAGGAATCTTTCCAGGCACTCAATTTGTTCCACCTTAGAAGGTCTTGCCAGCTGCCTCCTCTGTAGGCCGAGACCTTCTATGTTTCTGCAGGTGGAAGGCCCCTGCCCATCTCCTTGTGAGGACACCTACAACAATGCTGCTTAGAAGAGGCTCTGTGCCATCTTCTGGGTAACAGACTCCTGGGGCTGCTATACGTGAGGATTTTGCTTAGGTTTCCTGACTCCACAGACCTAGATACAGGGGTCATATCTGTGAGGGGTACCTGGATTCAAGTCCTACTTTCATTATCTCTCAGTTCTGCAGAGATCCTAGGTCTAGCCTCCAACCTGTGAGTCTACCTCCACTACCTTCACCTTCAGAGATTAGACTTAGACTTGAAGCTATAAGCCTTCTACGACTGTCAGCCATAAAGTGAGTCAGAGGACCAACCTGCCTAGGCCACTTTGGCACCTAGAGCATGCAGCTAAGTGTCAGTCACAGCCTCCATCTCAGTGGGACTCTGATATTGTAAGAGGGCAAGAAGAACAGTGTAATATTTCTGATCTGACAGAGAAAAACAGGTGACCACTCCAATGTCACTACTAGCCCTGAAGTGCATGACAACCTTGCTATTCCCACTAGCAGAAGACACTCCTGTGTTAGAAGCTATGGCCTCGGTGATCCTGCCCAGAGCATCCTGTTCCTTGAATAGGACAGATCCATTGCTCCCACCTTCAGACCCTGATCAAGTCATACTGTCAAAGGCCCAGATGTCCCTCACAGATCTGAGTCTCAGGGCTACCTCTTCACAAGAGTAAGAATACCTGAATACTGGGTTACCTGGAGAGTTGAGGAAGAGGTGCCATCCTCTGCCCTGCCCTGCTCGGCTTGGCAGCTGGGTGGGAGCTGTGTTGGGACATGCCACAACTGTAAAGAGGGCTGGGTCTGGCTCTCCGAGCAGTTGAACCTGAGCAGAGCAGCATTAAGTCCCTCTGTGCATCAGCATGAACTCGGGACAAGAATGACCAGGACCTACAACCAGCCACTTCTGCTGCCCCAGTCACTTAGGAAGCTAGACACAGGAACACCAGTGGGAGCCCTATTGCCTCAAGTCTCAGTTCTACCTTCATATCTCTATGCTCAGGCCCAACAACTGCCTCAACACACACCTTGCTTCTTACAGCTCCGTTGGATTCCAACAACAGCAGTGCACTATGGCGACTCTGTCTCCACCTCCCACTAGGAAATCCTGAGATCCCAGGTCAAAAGAGGGCAGACCTAGGGCATCACTCCTTCCTGCCCTTAAAAGCAGGTGTCACCTCTTTAAGAAGGTCCTATTCAAACAAGAGGCTGTCTCTGAGCCCACCCACTGCCAAGAGACAGAGCTCAAAGGTCAGGGCAGTGTCCCGGGGAGGAGGGCACCGGCTCCTGGGAGCGGCCATAGGACGTGGGGTGGACTCTCACCATCGCACAGGAAGCCGGCCAGTCCCCAGATGAAGTCCGAGCAGAGGTGGCAGAAGGTAGGCTTAGTGAGTGTCACCTTGCGAAAGCTGTGACCGGGTGCTGAGGAGCCAATAGCTCTGCCAGTCCACTCCGGCCCTGACCCCGGGCGTGCGCGGCCCGAGATGCCCAGCACAGGGCTGCCGGCCGGGCTGCCGAGACGTGGGGAACCACTTCCCGGCCAGGTCGGGGCACTGGGCTCGGCTGCCGCCGCCATCCACAACCCGAACGCCCCAGCTCCAGGTGCACGTTAAAGCCAAGTCGGCGGTGTAAAGAGGGCCTTCGACAGAGCCCGCTCCAGACTTCCGACTGCGCTACCTAACGCGCAGGCTCACGTGGGCAGGGCCAGACTGGAGAGGTCCTCCTGAGGGGCGGTGCCGTCCTGCCGAAGGCGTGGCCTCTGGACTAGACAGAGAGGCATGGTGGCCCAAGGTCTGACCAGATGAGCAAAACAAGGAATGGACTAGATTTCCCTCACAGGATACTGGATATGTGAGGCCTTTGCTCGTATAAACAGGAGACGCTATATGGTAACATTCATAGCTACTTGAGCACTTCAGCGGGACTTCCACAAGCTCCTTTAACCCTCAGTACTCGTATCTCTCCCACCCCCCACACCACCCCCCACACCATGGCAACACTTTTTCCCAGTGTGTTCCCAGGTCTTTGAGGACCTGCATGCAAGGGAAGGACATCCATAGCTTTGTGTTGTCCAGATGCCTAGGTCTTTGAACCTCGGAGTCATTCTGCCTCTATTGTCAGCAGCCCTCAAGGGCCCTACTTCTGTAGGCCCACCCTGTTTTGGAATTGGGGAGACACTACTGGAATAGTGGTCCAAAAAGTTCCTGACTTCTGGCCCATCCCCAGTAGCCACACAGTGCATCGGGAAGGAAACAGCGACAAGAGAGCTCTTTGAGTTCGAGGATATCCTGGTCTATCTAGTGAGTTCTAGGATAACCGGGGCTATGTAGAGAGAGGCTCTGTCTTTTAAAAAATATTTTTTTTATTTTATCTGTATGATTGATTTACTCACATTTTGTCTGTGCTTGGTGTCAGAGGAGGTCAAAAAAGAGAACTAGATTTCCTAGAACTTCAGTTACAGATGTTTGTGAGCAGCCATGAGGGTACTGGGAATAGATCTAGGGTCTTCTACAAGAATAACAAATGTTCTAAACCTCTGAGCCATCTCTCCAGCCTCCTTAGTAGTCTTCTTAACAAGTCCTGGTAGTTTCTAGCCTCTGAACAATCTAATCTAGGTCTAGAATGTTTTCTGTCTCTGAGACTTACTGTCAAATAAACTCACCCTTTCTTATACTTTATGAACTCTTGCTGCTGGTCAAATCAACTGTTCCAGCTCAAATTCCTCTCCAAGCTGACAGATTCAGTCTGGCTTCTCTCTTGGCCTCTGAATTTTTGTTCTGCTTGACCTCAAACTAACTGCAGCAATCTGTTCTAATCTTCTAACTCCTTCTCATTCTCTGGCTCATTCTGTCTTTACCTGTGCCTAGCTTGTTCTCCCTGTAAAATTCCCCCAGTAAAATTGCTTGCTTTCCTGCTTGCTATTCCCCTCTTCTCCCCCCGCCCCATCTCTTTCCTAAGTAGCTTCCCTTTCCTCTCTCTTCTTGTGAGAGGTGGGCAGTCCTATTTTGTCAAATCTTTCTCTGATTTGACACTTTGTCATTCAATTAAACATCATTTTCAAACATAGGTGCTTCCTTCTACAAACTAACTTTACTTTCAATGTTTGGGATTAAAGAAGTGTGCTAAGGGCTAAGCCACATCACAACTAAAAAAAGGTTTGTTCAGTAAATAACACAATCTCAGGCTTCACAGTATGCTTAAATATCTTGCAATATTTCCCCTCCTATCACTAATAAGGAAACAATAGCTCAGCTGGAGAATAAGCTACTTTTGGGTTTCAATCAGCCATAGAGGGACTAAGTTACCTTCTCCTTGGAAAATGACATTTCAAAATTGTTAGAAGAAGAGATAATTTTTTTTTTTTTTTTGGTTTTTTTTTTTCGAGACAGGGTTTCTCTGTATAGCCCTGGCTGTCCTGGAACTCACTCTGGAGACCAGGCTGGCCTCGAACTCAGAAATCCGCCTGCCTCTGCCTCCCAAGTGCTGGGATTAAAGGCGTGCGCCACCAAGAAGAGATAATTTTTAAAGTAGCAACATCGGGGGGCTGGCGAGATGGCTCAGCGGGTAAGAGCACTGACTGCTCTTCTGAAGGTCCTGAGTTTGGGACCCAACAACCACATGGTTGCTCACAATCACCCGTAATGAGATCTGACACCCTCTTCTGGTGCATCTGAAAGACAGCTACAGTGAATTACGCAGGAGTGAGCAGGGCCGGAGTGTGCAGGGCAGGAGTGAGCGGGGCTGGAGTGAGCAGGGCTGGAGTGAGCAGGGCGGCAGAGGTCCTGAGTTCAATTCCCAGCAGCCACACACATGATGGCTCACAGTCATCTGTACAGGTACAATGTACTCATACACATAAAATAAAATAATCTTAAAAAAAAAAAAGTAGCAACATCGGGACTAGAGAGATGGTTCAGTGGTTAAGAGAACTTGCAGCTCTTACAAAAGACCCAGGTTTGATTTCCAGAATCTGCAAAGCAGCTTAAAACCATCTACAACTCCAGTTTCAGGATAATCTGGCCTTTATGGCCACTAGGCACACACATGGAAGGGGCTTCTTTAGCTTCCTAGTGAATGATGCCATTGTGAACCTGTGGTTTTTCTAGGGGTCCTCTGTTCCTCTTTGCTAGTCTTTTTACAGACTATATCTAGGATGGTACATGCCCTCAACAGCTCAGGGTCCTAAGAAATTGACCTTCTCCCAGATGCTAAGGCGCATGGTCTTTTTTAGCTTTCCCAACTCTTGGCCATTGGCCCAGCATTCACTTTCACATCCTGGCAGGTTCTAGTCAAGTAGCCTGTAGCCATGCAAAGCTTGTCTGGAAAGATGGGAAACCTATACTTCCTTAGGAAAGAGATCTGATATGCCAAGCAGGCTCTGGTAATCCCAGTTTTGGTTGGAACAGAGCAGGGCTGTGTGTCTAAGCCTTGACTGGGGTTCCCAAAGGATAAGTAGGTAGAGCAAGAACTATAGGATTGATGGCCTGCATGACCCACTGGGGCTCCATGATAGGCTCTGCTATCCACTTTCTTGGGGCTCTAGAACAAGGATGCCCATTTTGTGTGAGTCTGGGCTCTGAAGTGGTTGGTCATCATATCAAAGGCACTCCATTTTCTGTCTGGAATTAGCCAATTTGGGGCATGGTAGAGGTATATATATCTAGGATCAAAACCCCAAATGTCACATCTAGCACATAGAAAGTAAGAAAATATTGATAATATAACCAAGATATACAAAAAGTAGAGGTTGCCCATCTAAGAAAGGTATAAGCTAAATATTGTAGGGGAGGCACTCAAGATTCTATATGACAGAATATGAGCAGAGAAGGTGGAATAGGACAGACCCCATTCAAAGGACCAGCTGTTGTGGTAATCTTTTTGTATACTGTGTAAAGGTTGACTTTGTATATTCAAATGTTGATTTCTCTACCAGCAGAGAGTTGAGCACTAGCCGACTTTGGGACTTTGGTATTGTTATTTTTTATTTTTTAGATTCTATTTATTTAGTCTATGAGTACACTGTTGCTGTCTTTAGACACAACAGAAGAGGGCATCGGATCCCATTACAGATGGTTGTGAGCCACCATGTGATTGCTGGGAATTAAACTCAGAACCTTTGGAAGAGCAGTCAGTGCTCTTAACCACTGAGCTATCCCTCCAGCCCCTGGTATTGTTATTCTTAAGGCTCATCACCAGTATCATATTTTGTAAACACTCTTCCTTCCTCATCTTTTGATTGGCTTAATAAAGGTCCGACAGCCAATAGCTAAAATAGGAAGGGAGGGAGAAAATTCTAGGCTGAGAGAGGGTCTGTGGAAGAATAATCTGGGGGCCCTGGTTTCGCCAGTGTGACCTGGAGGATGTCCGCAGTGTGTGTGTGTGTGTGTGTGTGTGTGTGTGTGTGTGTGTGTGTGTGTAACTGGCCATATGACATGGACTATAATAAATGGGTTAGTTAAGTTAATTAAATTAGAGCTAGTAGGGTGTAGCCTTGCTATAATGCCTAAGCTTTTAAAAATAATAATAGGTCTATGTGTCTTTATTCAAATGCTGGTAGGTCTAAGAAAGCCCAGCAATACCAGCAAGGCAGGCAGGCTGCTTACCTCTGGCTTAGGATAACAAAAAGTGAGTTGAGTGCTGTAGTTCCAGCTGTCACTCCAACCTCACATACTAAAAATGTCAGTGTGAACACCGACCACTGCTAGTGCACACACCTCCTCCAGGCACTGGTTCCTGCTCCTCTTGGTGTAATTTTAGCAATTTTCAGGATAGCCTACCTCAGCCTTGAGAGGACACCCAGCTCTCTGGGCTTTCCATAGACTCCCGTTTGTGATCACACCTTCTTACTCAGGAGCAGGTACAACATTCTGTATAACCTATGCTTTTTCAGGCACAAAGTCCTGTGTCTTGGAATTTATTTCTTGTACTGGGAACATCTGGGCTAGGAGATGGATGCCATCAGTTCCTCTCTGAACATCATTGCAGATTCTGGTCAGAATGCTACCAGCAGTCTCCCAGCTCCCATTGCTATCTACTTCATGAATGATAAGGGGCCCTCAAGAAGTCTGGGGTCTGGGGCAGAGGTGACACCTGGGGTATGATTTTTTTGAGTTCACTATAGCCCCCTTTTCTGTGTTCCCCTTCTGCTGCCTCCTCTTGTAAGCACACTGTTGCATTTGAAACTCACTGGATGATCTAGGATAATCTCACATTTTAAGATTCTAATGCAATTATACCTGCAAATCCTCTTCACCACATGCAGTGAAGACAGAATGTTCTGGAACTACAACAGTGGAGTTAACCATGCTAACTACCTGTGTTGCTATTAACATGCAGTTTAACACTCTAGATTCATTTGTCTTTATGCCCCCATAAGCCATTTCTACCATCATGGCTTCCTGCAGTCTCAATACATTAGATTTATACAGCTTTTGTACCCTTATTTTTCATTTTCTGGTTCCTCTGCATTTGACTGAGGATCGCTCTCTTTCTGCTTGAAGAACAACAGGTAATATTTCCACAGCAAAAACTGGGTGACAACAGTTGTCCTCACAATTTCTCTAAAATGTTTCTACTCAACCTTTACTTTTCAAAGACATCTGTGTGTTTATGCATTACATATAGATATATTTTTTTACTGTGTTGTGCAGGCTGGCCTCAAACTCCTAGCTCAAGAAATCCTTTGGCTTCAATCTCCTCAGTGTCTGAGAATCAAAGCCTAGATCATAGCCCCTAACTGGAAATGTTTTTTTGTTTTTGCTAAATTTAATAAGTTACCAATTACTTATCTGTATTTATTATTTATGTCAACAAGACACAAGTGAAGGTCTTTGGAGAAGAAGGATCCTCAGTTGGGAAAATGCCTTCATCAAATTGGCCTTTAAGGGCATTTTCTTGATTAGTGACTCATGTGGGAGGGTCCAACCTGCCGTGGTTGGTGTACCCCTGGGCAGATAATCTTGGGGAGTAAGTCAGTAAGCAGCTTTCCACCACATCCTCTGCTTCAGTTCCTTCCTGCTTCTAGGTTCCTGCCTTGAGCTCCAGCCCTGACTCAAGGATTGGGAAGAGTAAGTCAAATAAACCCTTTCCTCCCAAGTTGCTTTTGTTCAGCAAGTTTTATCACAGCAAAATAAAGCAAACTAAGATGCTTGCTTTCAGGACTTAGGTTTGTTTTTAGTCTTCAGGTCCAGTACTTCTTCTAAGGCTGTATTCATTTTAATGTTCAGCTCTTTGAAAGCAATAGGTCATTTCCATTTGATTACTTCATTTTGTCTTTTTCCTCTTGGTCTTTATAGTTCCTGTTAATTTTTTTCAGTGCTGGGGGTCTGCATATGGCCTTACACATACTAGGCAAGAACCGCACCACTGAACTACATACCCAGTTCATGACTCTTTGAGACAAGGTCTTGTTATGTAGTCTAGGCTGTCTTAAAAAAGGTCTTGTTATGTAGTCTAGGCTGTCTTAAAAAAGGTCTTGTTATGTAGTCTAGGCTGTCTTAAAATGTGATTCTCCTGCTTTAGCCTGCTGAGTGCTAAGATCATAAACATGTACCACCATGGGCTCTTTATAGTACTTTTTAATTTTTTAATATTTATTTTTATTTTATGTGTATGAGTATCTTGTCTCTATGTATGTCTGTGTACCATATGTGTGCAGTACCTGTGGAGGCCAGAAGAAGGTGTTGGGACTGTGGTTACAGATAATTGTGGGCCACTGCGTGAGTTCTGGGTTTTGAACCTTTGGAAAAGCAGTCAGTGCTCTTAACTGATAAGATGTCTTTCCAGTCCATACAGTGATTTTTTTAAAAAAATCTGATAGCTTGATTTTGTGTGTGTATGTGTGTGTGTGTGTGTGTGTGTGTATGTGTGTTCATGGAGATGAGATCAACATTGGGTGTCTTCTTCAATTGTCCTCCATCTTTGTGTTTTTTAATATTTTATTTATTTGTGTATGTATGTCTAGGAGTACTTGAATACCATAGCAAGCATATAGGGATTAGAGGACAACTTACAGGAGTCAGTTCTCTCCTTCTACATATAGATTCCAGAGATTGAACCAAGATTCCAGAGATTGGCACCAAGTGTTCATATTTGTTATCTCACAAGATCTACCTGCTTTCTGAGACAAGGTCTTTCTGTAAACCCAGAACTCTGAGATTCTGCTAGACTAGCTAGCCAGCAAATCCCCAGAGATCCTCTTGTCCCCATCCCCCCAGTGTGGGGATGACTAGCATGGCAGCCACACTCAGCTTTTCCACTAGGGTTCAAATTCAGGTCACTTTACTAACTTGTTTATATGTTCCTGGCCTTGAATTCTTAAAATTTATTTTTAGAAAGTTATCACTGTGACCCCTTCAAATGCTATTTTTGTTCTATTCTCCTTTTATTTTCAGCTGCAAATTCAGTTATACTGTTAGAACTTTTCTCCATGCCTGTTCTGGTGTTTCTGTTCTTGTTGTTGTTGTTAGGGTTTTGCTTTTTTTGTTTTTTTTTCTATCACTGTGAATTGTCCCCCAAATCTATCTTCCAGTTCCTTATTTCTGTTTTCAGCTAGGTCTAATTTATAGCTAATCATTACAGTTCTGCCACCTTTATGATTTATATACAATAACACATACAATTTAAGTTCTAGTTTTTATATTTTCTTTAACATTTTTATGTTGAAGATTTTCAAGGACCTGGAAATGTCTCAGTGGCTAAGAGAACCTGCTGTTGTTACAAAGACCCAGATTCATGTCATAGATGGTGGCTCACAACTACCTGTAACTCTAGTTCCAAGGGATCTGTGTAAGAATTGAGCAAACAGGGACACCTCATAAAAATACTGGGAAGCCAGGAATGTCCATTAAGTCAGAGAGCTTCAAAAGAATTTACTGAATAAACATCCGTCCCTAGGAGATGCCCTAATTGCAGAGAGTAAAGCTTGGTTTCAGGAAATGTCTCCAGTAGGGGGTGGATCTCTCCCCCCCCCCCCCTTCTAAGTACAATAGGTATCTCTTCCTCACCTAGTGTACAAAGGGCCATGGAAACAAAGAACAATGAGCTCCACCAATAGGAGATAACCAACTCATGCTGTAAACCTATGTTCTGAAAGGGTATCAAGAGTATGTGTGTGCTTTTGTTTCTCCTGGGTCGCCTTTGCCCGATTGCAGGAAGACCCCAGTATACTGGATCATTAAACCTCTCGCTTATTGCATCCATCTCCACCTCTGTCTTTGTGAGTGGGGCATCCATCCCTGAATCTAACATCTGACACCCTCTTCTAGTCTTCATGAGCACCAGGCAGGCACATAGTGCACACATATACATGCAGGCATTTGCAAATACACATAAAATAGAATATAGGCAGCTAGGTATGGTGGCACATGCCTTTAATTCCAGCACCTAGCAGAGGCAGGAGCTCTGAGTTTGAGGCCAGCCTGGTTTACAGATTGAGTTCTAGGACAGCCAGGGTTACCCAGATAAACTTTGTCTAAAAAATCCCTACCACTATCACCACCACCACCACCACCACCACCACCACCACCACCACCACCACCACCAGGCACGGTAGCCCATGCCTTTAATCTCAGCACTCAGGAGGCAGAGACAGGAAGATTCCTGTGAGTTTCAGACTAGCCTGGTCTATACAGCAAGTCCCAAGTCAGTCAGGACTACATATTGAGTCTCTGTCTACATTATTCTTCATAAAGAACAGATTACCCAACCAGTATCTAGTTGCTATCTATGGACACAACTTTGTATTTCAGTCACTGCAGAAATGTCACATGGGCTCCTTTGCATAGTGTTGTGGCATAGCTTTCATTTCTCCACCTAGAAACCTTCCCTTTACCAGCTATCCTGGGGACCTAAGATTTAAAATCACCAACCTAAGACACTATCAACACTTAGGGAAGGGTTTCTTCCTTTGTGCCAGGGGAGATTTGCATGAGAATGGGGCTTTTCCAGAGGTTAAAGGCTTGTGCTGCCAAGAGTGCCAGTTAATTCTGCTCCATCATTGCTAATATCCTGCTCATTGTGCATGCACAATTCAAATCTTAAAGATTTGCACTACTGACCCTGCCTTTCACAGATGTTCAGGACTGACCTTTGGCTGACAAGGAGCCACTTGGATTCTGGAACGTCTCATTCGTTCCAGAATGAGAGCAGCCCCATTTCGGAAAAGCTCTGCCAAAACACCTTGACTTTCTCCCCAAATCCAATGGAAGCAGTCCAAGTCTTTTTGAAGCAGTCCCACAGCGCCATCTTCTGATACAGTTCTCCACTTCCACCCCACCCCCCACCCCACTCCCGACACTCTGTAGTGCCTGATTTGTTTTTCAGAGCACATACAGGCCTCCAGAGAGACTGAGACAGCCGCAATAATGGCCGCGCTGAGACACCCAATCACTGCTAATGTTGGTTCCACTTTCAGAGTGCCTGGGACGCAGCGGAACTCGCCAGCAAGGGGCGGCGCGTGACTGGGTTCCTTTTGGTCCTGGCTTGGCAAGAGGTCACGTGGGGCGTTACCCGGAGGCGGAACACTGCTACCGCCGCCTAAAAGCTTGCTGTTCGGGGGGCGCCTGGATATCCTAGCCATGTGCCCCCCGCATCCTGCCTCTGCTATGCTGACGTTTTCTGTTGCTTTCTTGGCCGCGCCCTTGGCGCAGGCTGAGATACCGTACGTGGTGCTTGTGGACGCAGCCCGCCCGCTGAGGCCTCTGTTGCCCTTCTGGAGGAGCACCGGCTTCTGGTGAGGCCCACCACTTGTCAAGCCCATGAGCGCCCCTTGCTCTGTCCAATGGGTTCACCTTTGGGCTCTCTGCCCATCACTCCTGGACACTCAGAAGTGAAGAGCAAACTCCTTTAAGGCCCACCTTCTCAGGCTAGTCAGTTTCTGGAGTGTGGCGTGGGTTTTCTACCTTAGTGGGTCCCTCTAATGCCAGAACCTCCTTAAGTGGCCCCCAGGGATCAAGAGCACAGTACTCAGGCTATAGGTTCATGATTGGTGCTTCGGCAGAGCCTAGGAGTCTCCCAAAGTATCAAGACCTGCCCCGGTTTCTGAGTATGCCCCAAGTCTCTAGAAATGCTCAGATTCTTTTTTATGGTAAGCAGATGCCCTATTTAGAATATGGTACTGTGTCCTGTGGGAGCCCCCTCTTCCTGCCCCCAAACAAGACTGTAGAACATTCTGGTGAACGGGTTACTTTATCATACACTTTGGAGACACACAGTTCATCCAGTTAGGTGATACATGTATAAAATCGGGTATGCTGCAGGCCCCTGCTTAGGACAAACACTTCACTATTTTATCCTATCCGTAGCCCCACACTGCCTCACGACCAGGCTGACCAGTACGACCTCAGTTGGGACCAGCAGCTGAACCTTGCCTACATAGGTGCCGTACCTCACAGTGGCATTGAGCAGGTCCGGATACACTGGCTGCTGGACCTCATCACAGCCAGGTGGGTGATGCTGAAGTGGGTACCCTGGGAGATGCTAGTCCAGGTTGGTGATGCTGAAGTGGGTACTCTGGGAGATGCTGGTCAGAGCTTGTTTTACAGAGATGCTGAGGTGGTGGATCTGACCTTGTTGGGGCCAGCTGTGGGACACAGTGCTGAGCTGTGGGTGGGGAAAATCATGGTAGGGTACAGGGCTGGAGCTGTACTTCCTGTTAGACCATCCTGTTGGGCAGAAGAGAAGGGGAATGTCTGCTTGGCCCTGGATGGAGCACAGGTGGTTTCCTCCTGAGGTTTTCTTAGAAGTACAGACTGGGGTTAGTGTCTACTGTGCCTGGCTTTGTACCACATTGTGGTTATCAGTATAGAGACATTGTGCCAGAAGGTCAGGTTGAAGTTATATCAGTCACATTGCCTTAGGCAGTGACACTTGGAACTGTGGCTCTGGAGCAGGTGGCTACCTTTGCAAGGGTCCAATCAAGATGAACACCAGGCATGAGGAAGCCTTTCAGAAATTCAGACCCTTGAGGCTTTGGCCACATATCCAGCTCATATTTGGTTACCTGGTGGTACAGGGAGGGAAAGGGAAAGTGTCCTTTTGGCATCTTGGAGGTCTTGCAGGACTCTGTTTCAGATAAGGTGGTAACACAGAATATCAAAATGGGCACTGTGTAGACTGAGGGATTCTGTGTGTGGGTGCAGCTGCCCTGGTTGAATAGGCAGCAGGGGGCGGCAGTGGACTCAGAGGTGGAGAGTCTTGATCACTGGCTGTTTGGAGACCTTGAGTGTGTTTGGGCGCTGTACTTTCCTTTCCTTAGTTGGAGTTCCCTGGCTTTTCCAGGGCAAAGATAGTCCAAGGGTATATCTCTACTGACTTATCATTCATACCACTCCTGCCAAGGAGCTCAGCACTGGCTTGTGGACACAGGTCTTGGCCCTTGGGAGCCCTGCTAGAAGGCAGAGTCGGCAGCCGCCAGCTCCTCACGGCGGGCACACGCCGCCTCCACAGCACTGTGTACACTGGGGAACAGCAGCTCATCTTCAGCTCCCTGGTCTTCTCCAAGGAAACCACCTTTTCTCAATGTGTTTCTCACTGAGGGATTGCAGCAAGCCAGAAGCAGAGTGATGTCCAGGGCCCTGTAGTCTCTGCACAGATCCTTTAATGTGGCCATGCCAGCCACATCCAGGAACAGCAGTGGTGCGCAGTCAATGACCACTGTGTGGAAACCAAATGCCAGAGGTACCACCAGCCCAGCCCCACTGCTCACTGAACCCAGATCCTTGCCGTCAGCAAGACCTCTGTTACTGACACCCACCTCTGGGCCCTGATCCTTCCTGGTGGCTGAGTGCCCTGCATCCAACCCTGTGAGTCTGTAGAGAGACCGAAGGAAGAAGTCCTTGTTGGCATAGTAGAGTGGACCTGTGAAACGGAACACTCGTACCTCATGTGGAGGCAAGAGGCCCTCAAACTCAGCAGCATCCTCATAGAAGGTCGAGTCTCCAATTCGAGCAAGAAGGGCAGCCCGTGGACGTTGTGTGCGTGCTGCCAGGCTGAGCAGTGAGAAGAACACTCCAGCTAATAGTCCAGCCTCGGTGCTGACTAGCACACAGGTAGCTGCAGTAGCCACCCAGACTAATGCATCAGCGGGGCTTAGCCGCCAAAGTTGTGGGAGATCCTTCACCTTGCGCAGCGCCCCTCGCAGGCTGACAACAATGATACAAGCTAGCACACATCGCTGCAGATCGTGAAACAATGGAGCCAGCACCAGCAGCACCAGCAACACCACAGCAGCACTGACCACACTGGACAACTGGGTCTGGCAACCAGTGGCTATCTTCACCAGAGTTTTGGACAGAGCAGCACTAGTGGCAAAACAGTGGAAGAAGGCAGGCAGCACATTGCAGCATCCCACAGCTAGCAGCTCTTGGTTGGCACTGACAGAGTAGCCATGACTACGGGCAAACATTTCTGCCAAGGAGATGGAGAAGGCTGAGCCCACGAGGGCCAGGGACATGGCATCCAGGGCCACATGCCACATTATCTTAGGGTCTGGTACCTGTGGGGCCACAAAACCAGTGGGAATGTTGCCAGCCACACTCGAGCCAAACCGTGTATGGAGCTGTCCAAAATGGGACACAATTGTGGCCACCACAATAACTAGTAGCTCTGTGGGTACTGGCACCTTCAGACGGTGTCGATAGCGATCTGAGAGTTCCTTAGCTGCCAGCAGCACTCCTAGGCACATGGCACTGGTGACCACATCACACATATTGGCCTGTCCTACATTCTGCAGCAAGCTCAGCCATGTGTGGACCACCATGCCTAGGCCCTGGTGCCGAGGGATCCGTATACCCAGCAGGTGTTTAGCCTGAGAAGTCAAGATGGTCACAGAAGCTCCCATAGCAAAGCCATCTAGCAGTGGTTGCGACAGATAGGTAGACACGAAGCCTAGCCGGAGGATACCCATGAGGACCTGTAGATGAAGTACAGTCAGTTTGATAGGCTATGAGGCAGGAATCACCATCAATATAAAACAAGGGGTGTGGGTCACAGGAATCTACACTTGCTTATTCCTCTGAATGGACTCCTGCTGTTTTCCACATGCATCCCGGGCCAGGACAGGGATGAGCTATGTTCTGTTCTATGGATGTTGCATGTGGATGCTCACTTCTCATACTCTCACACATGCAGAAATTGGTTTTGTTTCAGAATCAGGGTTGTAGGCATCAGGAGGCAGCCCTTTCCCCTTGTCTTATTTGTAGCTCCTTCTACCCAGCTCCCTCCCCGGAAGCCATGGAATAGAGGAATAGGGAGAACAGAGAAGACAGAGTTGACAGAAAAGAGCAAGGTGTGGGGAGACCAGGGAAATGAGTGCATCTCTACTCCCAGGTCCTGCCTGGGTCAGAAAGCCAAAGTGGACATTGGGTTGCAGTTTAACTATGCACCTGAGCCACGGCCACTTTTGTCCCAGTGCCCTACTCAGACCACCTGGGGCACCAGGCCAGCCCCACATATCCCTCCATTCTGTGCGTTCAGCCCCTCTGGTACCTAGGCCTGGGCTCCCCCTCTGCCTTTGCTGTGCTGTTTTCTCTCTGAGCCTCAAGAATACATTCTCTACGTGCTTCCAGGCTTTCCTGATAGTGAGTGGCAAGCATCTTTAGGTGCTCTAAGAAACAGGGCCAACCAGCCTGCTTACTGTGCAGCTAACTCCTTACCTGATAGAGCCCGGCCATCAGAGTGAGGGCAGTGGCAATGCGAATGGCATAGCAGTCCCGTCCGCAGTCCTGCAGCCCAATTGTCAGCATTGTAGCTGAGTTGTTGAGGGTGCTGTCATTGTTCCTGGGCCCTAGAGAATCCTGGGAGGGGTCAAAGCCAGCCAACTGGAGTTCTCGGTCCACCACCTGACCCACCATGAGACACAGCAGGCTGAAGATGCCCACATTAACATGGCGGGAGGTGCCCATGAGGAAGTAGATAAGGTTGGCAAAGAAGGAAGTATAGAGGCTATAAATGGGCTGCAACCCAGCCAGCAGTGAGTAGGCTATGGCCTGTGGCACCAGGATAATGCCAATGACCAATCCTGACATAACATCACCTGCTAGGTATTTCTTAAGGCGGTACTGGGGCAGCCAGTGTATGGCAGGAAACAGACCCTGCACCAGAGCCTGAGCACATGGCATGCTGCAGGTACAGCTCCTCTTCAGTCTGGCCTTCAGTGTTTCCAGCAAGCCCTGAGACACAGGGGGCTGCTGTCGGACCAGCACCAGTGTCCCACCCTTCTGTTGGGGCTCAGGAGACGCATCCATCCTGTCACACCAGGCTCTTCTGCTAATCTGCAAGGGGGAATGGGGATGGTTAGGGGTCTAGGCTCTCAGAGTCCAGAAGCCAGCTTCACAATGAGTTTTTGTCCACCCAAATACAGACATCAGACATCCTTCTGACAAGAGGTTGTACTTCTGTGTGGATGAACATAAGGCCTTGAGCTCCAAGATGCTATTTTAAAGTGAGAGGTGTTTATGACAGCAGCATGCTTCAGGGAGCGTTTAACCTAGTTTCAGCCCAGCGGTGCTCTGTGGTCTACCTAATGCAGCCCCTATGTGAAGTCTGCTGTCTAAATCATTCTGAAGATCACCTACCCAAGACAAGGGCTAGATTAGGCCTCCACCAGCCCACATATTGCCCAAGCCACAGTAACAGTAGAGGCTGATGCATTTTGAACTTGAATTCCAGCCACTCCCCCACCCCCAGTCTGGCAAGGGGCTCTGCCAGTCACCCCACTTCTACATGAGTTCTCCCAAGCCATCACCTATTCTCCTGTGAACACCATGGGTCTGGAGGTTGGCAGAAGGCCTTGTATATTGTGTGCGCTGGGGCCCCTGGTCTCTGATAGCCTTCTTCATGAGTTCAGAATATGTCTCACCAGGCACTAGTGTGCTCCAGAATCAGTGTGCCCATTACTCCAAGTGCTGAGTCTCTTCTCAGAGGCTCAAGTACATCAAACAAGCACGCTGCTTCACAGATATCCACCTTTGGCCTGCCTGTCCTAGCCCTTCTGACCTTGCCTTGGTACTGAAGAATTCTCAGGCTGTGCTGACCACGTGGTGGCCTTGGTCCTGTTTACAGGTTCCAAAGTGCTTGTTTGTAATATTAATTAAACACTCTCTGTTCTCTTGCAACCCAGAACATGGTGGTGACTGTTGGAGCCAATTGTGCCTGGCCTGGGTCCTGGCACAGCAGCTTCCCTGTTAGGGTGGTTGTCCAGCAGGCATCCTAGCTCTTGAGGAACATTATGAAAACAATGATACATATGGGTCATTGAACACTCTGAGGCTCACCCCAAGTGTGTACCAGCTCAGATGTGTGGAATAAGGACTCTAAGTATCACCTGCCTTGGATCTGAGCAATCCCCAGAGAAATGGCAGTCTAGGTTCATATTTCTGCCCATTAAGCCACCTTTTCTGGGCCCTGTTGTATGGGTACAAGGGACAGTTCTTACCTGGGGCACCTGGCTGGCTCTGTAGGCTTTGCAATATCCAGGGGCTACAGCTTGCTGGTGGGCCGATCCTCAGTCACTCTGGCTTCTCTTAACAGACAGAGAGCAGGTTGGCAGGCACCTCTGAGACTGGTCTGTGGAGAATACTCTGCTGGGCTCACTGTTAAATTATTTACCCAAAAGATAGCTGAGTCATGGGTTTTCCCAGTCAAATGAATGTTACCTGAGCTGCTAATCTGGTGAGCTAATCCGGCAAGTTGTACTATAATCAGAGGCTCACAAGTAATTATGGTTATGTGGGCCTCTGATAAACTCCCCTCTACAGAGGGGTGGGTGCTCCAGGTGTAGCAGCTTCTGTCTTGTTATGAGGAAGAGGAGGTGGAGACAGGAGTGGCTGAGGCCACTTAAGTGTGAGGCCCAGAGGAGCTGAGTGAAATCATGAGATTCTGGGGTTAAATACATCTGACTCCGCCTACCCAGATGCTGGTTATTTTCTTTTCACCAACATGGAGACTGTTCTGGCTGGAGTAAGCTGTAGCTCAGTCTCTGTTCCATGATCCTGAGTGCCGTGCATGCACAAGGCTACTGTTGTATTGTACATACTTGTGAGTGAACACATACCTGTTGTGCACAGCCTGTCATCATCAAAATAGGGGTGTTCTTCACTTGCAGGCAGGGATTCTAGATTGGCCTCAGTTCCATCCCCCCTTCCTTTCCTCCCCTCCCTGATACTGACTCCCTGTAATCCTGGTGAGGTACTTGGCCCCCACATACTTCTGCAGGAATGAGACTTGCCTTGTAAGGATAGCCTAGAGATAAGTGGCCCTTTAACATTAGGACAAGAAACCAGTGCTCTCAGACTTGGGGTTTGCCCCCAGATTCTATAAGGGTGGTCAGAACCCTCAGATCCACATCTTGTAGTAAGCAATGAGTTCCTCACATTGTGCTTAAGAGTTAAGTATTTTTGTGTTACAGTCTTGCTGTCTTCTGTGGGCTGCTGTATTCTGGGTGCTTTCCAACTCATGCTGGAGGCAGTTCTTTCCACTATGGCTAGAAGGCCAGCTTGGTCTGGTCTGCTGTCTCCACAGGCCCTAGCACAGTGGGTAGTTTGCCTTGGGACTGGGCAAAGTGAAACTATGTTTTACTCCTCTTATCCCTAAGAGTCCTAAGAAAGGGCTTAGGGCCAACAGTTATCTTACCTCTGGTCAGGGAACAATAAGAATTCAGAGTCCCTTCCAGTTCACAGGTTGGACACTTCTTTGGGACATTGACAGGTCTTGTCCAATTCCTGGCAGCCATAGGTCTGGCCACAGCCCCACTTGTGAGTGAGATGGGAATGGAATGTGGGTGGAGAGGCCAGAGTGGGAAGCCTGACAGAGACTAGGCTGGATCCTCTGTGGTTTAGGTATTCCTCCACCTTTGCTCTCAGACACCCCACCTGGATGCTGTCCTGTCTCTCCAAGAAGGCGTCCTGTTCCTAGAAGAACCCATTTAGGGCCCCAGGGTTTTAACTTGTTCTGTGCTACCTTTGTAGGGCTCGACCTCCTCTTTTCCTTACAACAAGCTCTGAGCTACTGTTTGCACAGCACTTGGTAATGGTGGCTTACAGGAGCAGTTACCCAGTGGGTGTGTGGTGGGGTTAGTCAGAACATCTCTTGTGTCAGATAAAAGGCTCCACTAGAGTGGTCTGGGAATAACTACTGGGGGTGTCATATAATGATAACCTACCCAATTACCCACATAGGGGCCTCTTGGGAATGTATGTTGCTACATCTTTGAGAATGGCAGAGCTGAAGTTGTGGAAGGATGCCCTGTAAACACAGAGGTGCCAGGCTGTAGAAGAGGGCGGGAGTATTCAAAGCAGAGTGAAAACAGTGTAGGGATGGTCCCTCCCCTTTCTAGCACCCTGGACGGCAGGGATTAGGCAGACCTTTCCTGATCACTGTGCACACACACACATTTGCTGATTTGTGATCACAGCAAATTGAAATGCAGATGAAGTCATGTCTTCTATGATTTGCCAAGAGTCACCTGCTCTACTCTTTCCCCTGCATCTACAGCTCTATGCACTCAGGGTGGTGCTGCAATGGGTTTGATCAAGCTCACTGTCCTACCCCAGTGTCCTCATTGAGCTGTAGGCACCTTGGCTTGCTGCTGGACACACAAAGGGGTATGAGCTGCATAGGTCTTTTTGGTCCTGTGCAGCTCAGTGATTATTTTCTTTTATCTCTAAGTCCACCATTTAAATACTGAATTATTTATTTGGGAAGAAAACACCATACCCTGTCCAACAGAGGAAAATGGTGCGGCGGACAGGCTTTAGGACCAGACCAGAATTTCTGTGCCTTCTGGGGCTTCAGCAGGTTCTTCTGATAGACACCGAGTGTTTCTGCACTACCTACAACCATCCCCATCCCGCTTGGCATCCCGCATAGTCTGGCGCCTGTAGACCGAGTTCTCTTCCGGAGTGCACGGATACTGCTGCACTCCTCTGCGGAAGCGTTCCACCTCCCCGCCAGCTCAGGCTTCCCCCCTCATTCTCCGTGCGCTCGCCCGGGCACTCACCAGCCGCTGTGGCTCCATCCTCTAAGCGCACGAGCTCCGCCTCTAGCCGGAGGCCTGGGAGTTGCTGAGGGCTGCTGTGAAAGGGCCCTTGTGCTTCCTTGCTGGGGCTGCGCCTAGTCTGGCCGTACGGAGAATAGCCTGCCCCAGCTGGGCTATGGCTCAAGCCATTCTGCAGGGGATGGCAGACTTCCCTACACCTCGCCTCAATGACTCTCCCCCTCCCCACTTTAGGACTCTTTAACAACACCGCCCTCCCTTCAAGGCAGCAGAGAGGGTTGAAGGACTGCTCTCTAGATTTCCTGGGTATGGGAGGCCCCAGGATGTATCAGGAGGCTGGGGTCGGGTGAGGGTGAGCATGGGGGGGGGGTGCTGGGGGGTGTCAAGCAGACACTCAGGTCCATACTGGGTCACCGTTTTGGAACATCTCTGATTTGAAAGACCGGCCCAAAACATAGCCTGTTGCTGAGGCCTGCTCCCTTGAAGTGTGTACTCCACCTGGTTTGTGAAGACAGGGAGCTGATGACAGTTTCTGCCCCCAACTACTTGGGACTTTGGAACAAGGATTTAATCTTTATCCAAATGCTTGTTAGGTTTTATTTATTTGCAACTGGTTTTGACCATTGGGTGGGAGAGGAAAGAGCTGAGCAGGCCTGTTTGTAGCTCTAGGCAGAGGCTCCAATCCAAAAGCATAGATAGCAGGCTGGACTTGGGGGCAGTAGCTAATGTGATCATGTGCAGTGAGGCTAGGAGCTGCTGCTTCTTGTAGAGGGAACCAACATCCCTTTCCAGACAAACCCATGTGCTGTCTTACATGTCTTTCAGGACAACTTGTCTTTAGCAAGCTCACAGACCCTGGCAGACTGACCCTTTGTATCTGTTGGCTGGTGCCTTCAAGTTACCTCAGCTGCAGATTTAGCCCTCAGGGTGGCTCTTCACCCCTATCCTGGAGTTTTAAGCCAGAGACAGAGCTCCAAGCATCAGTGTCCTGAAATTCATACAATTGCCCTACAACTCACTTCAGATCTGGCAGTTGACAGTATCCTGGCATCTCTTCCTTGATGCCCATGTCTTGCTTTCACTTCAATTAGCCACTATCAGGACCTTTTCAGAATGTTGTGGCTTTGCTTTGCGAGATGTCTTTAAGATGGCTCATCATCTGTCTTATGTCTTTCCACCTTAGTGGGGTAACTGACCTGAGCCCTACTTGAATATCTTGAAGGTTTCATGCACACACATTCACATTCCATGATGAGTGATAGAAGCTTCCACAGTTTCCCCATTTAAGGCTTAGTGTAGGGTTCTGTGTACACATACTCATACATACTCAAATGTGACACACTTTCACAGTGCTAGTCTTTTCCAAAGGGAAAGCCCATCTGGAAGCCTGGCTCTCCCTGAGGACTTGGGGCCCCTACATTCTTGTGTGTGGCCCTAGTTTTTTATTGTTTGTTTGTTTGTTTTTGTTTTTGTTTTTCGAGACAGGGTTTCTCTGTGTAGCCCTGACTGTCCTGGAACTCACTCTGTAGACCAGGCAGGCTGGCCTTGAACTCAGAAATCTGCCTGCCTCTGCCTCCCAAGTGCTGGAATTAAAGGCGTGTACCACCACTGCCTGGCGTGGCCCTAGTTCTAAACCAGAGTGTGGAGAAATATTTCTGCTGACCTTTCCCCCTACCCCCAGCAGGAAGTCATCTGGTCAGGGACTGATCTACAACTTCACCCACTTGGATGCATTCCTGGACCTTCTCATGGAGAACCAGCTTCTCCCTGGTGAGCAATGGCCCTGCTTTCTCCCACCACCCACCATTTTGTGTCCCAGTGAGTGGTGGTTTCTCAGCACTAACTGAGGTGTTGGGTATGATGGGCAATGAGACAACTACCCCTGTGTATTTCAGGATTTGAGCTAATGGGCAGTCCTTCTGGGTACTTCACGGACTTTGAGGACAAGCAGCAGGTGTTTGAGTGGAAGGACCTGATTTCTCTCTTAGCCAGGAGATACATTGGTGAATAGAAGGGGAAGTCCTGGGGGCTGTAATGGGTTGTCCTGGGGAGGTTCTCCTCCTTGATTACCCAGGCCACCTCTCGGTCTTCTCTGCTTTAGACATCACTATTCCCTAGCTTGAGATTCACCTGACGGGGGTGGGGTAGGGAGCTTGGAGCCAGATAATCCCATTCAAGTGGAACCCCATTCATGGGTCCCAGTGTGCCTAGGAGATACCAGGTAGGTTCTATCCCCAAACCTGAGGGTAGAGCTCCCTCTGCAGGTAGGTATGGGCTGACACATGTTTCCAAGTGGAACTTTGAGACTTGGAACGAACCAGACCACCATGACTTTGACAACGTGTCCATGACCACACAAGGTAGGTAGCATTTTTCCAGGCCCTGTTGGGTGGGCTGTATGAGACAGAAGCAGAACAATCCCAGACCCTCAAAACCCTCCTGCCCCAGGCTTCCTGAATTATTATGACGCCTGCTCTGAGGGGCTGCGCATTGCCAGCCCTACTTTGAAGCTGGGTGGTCCTGGGGATTCCTTCCACCCCCTGCCAAGGTCACCAATGAGTTGGAGCCTCCTGGGTCACTGTGTCAATGGAACCAACTTCTTCACTGGTGAGAGGGGCGTGCGTCTGGATTACATCTCCCTGCACAAGAAGGTTTGTGGTGCCCCCCCACCCCTCCCTGCCTCCTTTGAGCTGAGCCTGTACTGAGTGAGGTATGTGCTGGCTGCAGGGTACAGGCAGCTCTATCGCCATTCTGGAGCAGGAGATGGCAGTTGTGGAGCTGATCCAGCAGCTCTTCCCTGAGTTCAAGGACACCCCTATTTACAATGACGAGGCAGACCCTCTGGTGGGCTGGTCCCTGCCACAACCTTGGAGAGCTGATGTGACTTATGCGGCCCTGGTGGTAAAGGTGGGTCCTTGCCATCAAGCCTCTTCCAACCTCAGAAAGCCTTCCTTGGTGGGGGTGGGGACAGTACCAGTGGCCAGTGGTACAGGTCCCAACTGCCCTCATGTTCTTAGGTCATTGCACAGCATCAGAACCTGCTGTTTGCCAATAGCAGTTCCTCCATGCGCTATGTGCTCCTCAGCAATGACAATGCCTTCCTGAGCTACCACCCGTACCCTTTCTCCCAGCGTACACTTACTGCTCGCTTCCAAGTTAACAATACCCACCCACCCCATGTGCAGTTGCTGCGAAAGCCAGTACTCACAGTCATGGGGCTGATGGCCCTGTTGGGTGAGTAATGAACTTGCCTCTGCATGTGCTGAGTCAAAGTGAAAAATACCATGTTAGCCTGGCATGTTCTGGATTGAGGGAACATGAACATGCTGGGCAGGGGCAAGCATACTTCCTGCAACTGCTGGGTGAGTTTCTTAGGTTCGTTTTCCAAATTTCTACCTCTTCATCTCCTCCCATTCTGTAGGCTGAACAAATAACAGACTCCCACTATACAAATGGTGGGAGCCAGGTATTAGGGTAGGAAGCCAGGTACTAGGTATGAGAGAGCCAACAGCCCCGGGCCTCTGCTTGGCCTGTAGATGGAGAGCAACTCTGGGCAGAGGTCTCAAAGGCTGGGGCTGTGTTGGACAGCAATCATACAGTGAGTGTCCTGGCCAGCACCCATCACCCTGAAGGCTCCTCAGAGGCCTGGAGCACCACAGTCCTGATCTGCACTAGTGATGACACCCATGTACATCCCAACCACAGTATCCCCGTGATTCTTCGCCTGCATGGGATACCTCCTGGTTTAGGTGAGTGGGATTCAGAAAGAAGGTGGGAACCAAGCTGTAGTGGGCCTAAGGAGGCAAACCATGGTGTCCACATGGTTCCACAGAGCTTGTCTACGTAGTACTCTCATTAGACAATCAACTCAGCAGCCCCTACAGTGCATGGCAGCACATGGGACAGCCAGTCTTCCCCTCTGCAGAGCAGTTCCGACACATGCGCATGGTGGAGGTGCGTGGACAAGGGAAGGGAAAGAGGGAGGGAGAAGGTCTCTTAGATTGAGATTTGCCAACCACACGACCTTTCTTATCCCCAGGATCCAATGGCTGAGGCACCACGCCCCTTTCCTGCTAGGGGCCGCCTGACCCTACACCGAAAGCTTCCAGTGCCATCACTCCTGCTGGTGCATGTATGCGCACGCCCCTTGAAGCCACCAGGGCAGGCAAGTGGCAGCCTCCTACCCTACCTGTGAGGCTGGCTAGCTCAGTCCTTCACAGCTACTCCCTCCTCACAGGTCAGCCGGCTCCGTGCACTGCCCCTGACACGTGGGCAGCTGGTTTTGGTGTGGTCGGATGAGCATGTGGGCTCCAAGTGCGTGAGTAGGGTGGTCGTCCTTTCTTATGACATCATCCTAGTAATCATTCATCTCCCTCTGCTGTCATGTATTCTCTACACACCTTACACACCTGCACGGACTCACTTGTGTCTGAGTTGTAGATCACATACAGTGATAATCTCCAGACCCCTCACTGTGGCCTGTCACAATTTTGAGAGTGCCTAGGGACCTTGGATGTGCTAACAAGAGACCTGAAGAGTATATATCTCACTCACCCAGGCCTTTACAGTTTACCTAGCCCCAGCTTCAGTACCAACCCATCCCTCCTCAGGTGCCTGTGGACATATGAGATCCAGTTTTCCCAGAAGGGTGAAGCGTATGTCCCAATCAACAGGAGGCCATCTACTTTTAACCTCTTTGTGTTCAGTCCAGGTACACCTAACATCCTAGTCTTGGCAGTTGTACTGTTGGACCTCAGTACAGTATGATGTGGGTTGGGTCTGGGGTTTGAGAACTTCAGAAGACATGTGCTTTTGTGTCTGCAGACACAGCTGTGGTCTCTGGCTCCTACCGAGTACGAGCATTGGACTACTGGGCCCGGCCAGGCCCCTTTTCTGACCCTGTGACTTACCTGGATGTCACTTCCTCATGAGAGCCACTGGCTCCTAGTGACTGGTGAGCCTGTGCTGACTGGTGAATGGAGTTAATCAGGATGAGCTAGACTGCCATTAGCTACCCAGCTGACTATCAGCTTCTGTTGTTGTTCCCCTATTTCCCTTTAAAGTGTCTTTCTCTACCTCAGACTTAGGGTCAGCCTTTGTGGATGAGCACTTTACAGGGCCCAGTTGGAGTGACCTTTGCCCACCTTCCTCCCCATTCCCAGCTGTTCAAAAATTTAAATGTGGGACTGGAATGATGGATCAGTGGACAAGAATTTATGTTCAGATATCTAACTCTCATGTAAAGGCTGGACATGGCAATATATGCCTATTGCCCTAGTGTTGGTAGAAGGGACAGAGACAGGCCAGGGCTCACTTGCTTTCCAGTCTACCTGAAACTGCAACTTCCATACCTACCACAGTTTAAATTCATTTTCTTGAGCTTCTGTAATATCAAAAATAAAGTTATGTACTTCTGAAATACAATTGCACAGAGTAATTCCAACAGGAAAATAAATGACAGGGAAGGATTTAAGTGAAGCAAGACTAAAACATAGCAAGACAAACATTAAATCCTGCAGATCCATTCTCAGCTTTGGGGCACACGTCATTATGATATGAGCTCTGTGGTGTTGCCATTTACAGCCTCCATGACCTTTCTCCTAGGCTGGTATCTTAGGCTTTCTATTGATGTGATAAACCACGATGAGCATAAGCAGCTTGGTTAGGAAAATGTTTATCTCACTTGTATTTCTACATTACAGTCTATCATCGAAGGAAGTCAATCATGTAGAAGCCATGGAGAAGTGCTGCTTATTGGCTTACTCTCAAGGGCTTGCTCAGGCTATGTTCTTACACACTCCAGGATCACCAGCCAAAGGGTGGGCTCCACCCACAATGGTTTGAACCCTCTTACATCAATCACTAATTTAAGAAAACAGGGTCACCCATAGGTCAGTCTTATTTTTCTCAATCAAGGTTCCTTCTTCCCAAATGACTCTAGCTTGTGACAAACTGAAATAAAACCATTCCAACCTTGCCACACATTACCTGGCCTCCCAAGTCTTCCTGGGTGGAAGCCAACATAACCCTGTAAGTGTAACTCTTATACTCTACCTTCTAAGCCTGTGGATCACAGTCTACTATCAGTTTGAGTAGTAGTTGAGGACTCTAGGGCCATCCATGGTTACAGTAAACATGGAGTGCCTTGTAGCTTATGCATTTGGGCAGATGCATTGTTAACTTATGCATCATTCCCATGCATTTGGGCAGAATACCATGATGGTGATAGCTAGTAGAAGGGAACAGGAAGTGGAGTGAGGATAGACTTAAGCTAAACACTTCTTCACTGCTTGCATTGTTTAGCTAGGCCCTACCTTCTAAAGTTTCTAGAATCTCCCCAAACAGAAACATTACCTGGAAACTAAATTTAAGATGTAAACCTGGGGGGTGGGTATTATTTATTATTCAAAATAGGCTGATATTCCTACCTTGGTTCTGGCCACTGGAAGAACCCTTTATCTTTCAGTACAAGCCCCTCATGTGCCCTACCAGATGGCCTGCTGGACACTCAATGCCCTTAATTCATTCTGCATATTTTCCTTTTCTCCATCAGCACACAGAAGCCCAGCATACAGAAGTTTGTGCTGCAGGCTAGGTGCACTCCCAAGCTCTTCCCAGAGCAGTATTACCTACTGTCCAGGAAATGAGTCTGAATGTAATGTAATGTTCTTACATACATACATACATGGCTACATCCAAATTCAAGGTTCCTCTGGTCTTGTGCCTCTTGAAGTGAATGAAATATGACCTTCTGTAGGGTGGTTTTTTTTTTTTTTTTTTTTAATCCCTTTGTGGACCCTAGGCTGGCCTTGAAATCTTGACTCACCTGTCCCAGCCTCCCTAGATTACAGGTGTGGAGCTGGGCAGTGGTGGTGCACGCCTTTAACCCAGCACTTGGGAGGCAGAGGCAGGTAGATTTCTGAATTCAAGGCTAGCTTGGTCTACAGAGTGAGTTCCAGGACAGCCAGGGCTATACCCTGTCTCAAAAAACAAAACAAAAAAAAAAAAAAAAAAAAAAAAAAAAAAAAAAGAAAAGAAAAGAAAAGAAAAGAAAAGAAAAAAATTACAGGTGTGTACTGCCATGTCTGCCTGCCAATTACCACTCACTTTAAATAAAATATGACATTTCCCACTGCCATGAGATCACCCACAACAGGCTTCTCTGAAAGATCCTGAGTTTTTCGTCTCCCACCCCTTGGAAATATGTTTTATTAAGCCCTCTGAGACATGTAATTTCTTGCCTACCAAGCCAGTGAGCATGACCAGCAGGTTGCATTAATTTTGGAAGAGTGATATCATAAGGCAAACTTGAGGTATGCTGACATCTCTTGATGAGACAAAGAACGCTTTACAGTGGAGAAGCTGGTGTGTCAGGTTGCCAGTCCTCAGATACAGTGGGTGTCGCCCCAGTTAGGCCACAGTGAACCACCAACATGTAATGCCCAGGGGTGGGTTACGAGGATCCGGAGGGAAAGCGCTCAATCTCCCACTCTGTCCTGGAAGCTGGGAAGGGACCTAAGTGGCGACCTTCAGAACAAGCAAGTGTGCTCTGCTGATGTCCCCAAACCTCACTGACCACGTAGGCTACTTAGTTTTAGGTGACAGAACTGCAGCCACTCAGACTCATTATCAAACCACTGTAGGAGTTCACCTTCCCTCTTCTGGTGAGATCCAGCCTCCTCCTTTCTAGGCTCTGTGTCTGTAAAGTGGTTCAGGTCAGGAATTAATATGAGACCCTGGGACAATGAGAACATTGTGATAGCTGTGCCAGTAAAGGGTCCTGTGGGCCCACTTCTTTACCTTCATGTCCAGCAGTGCTCTGCAGCCTGTAGTTTGCATGGATGTAGGTAATTTCTCAGGCCCTTTCAGCTTGATGATATTTTCTTACCTCACTGGTACCTTCAGTGTCACAGATCTCTGCAGGCAATGAGGAAGTGCTTGGGCAATACCCTTGTTCAAAAGCCAGCTCTGAAGCATCCTATCTGCCTGTGCTGTGGTTGCTTCAAGGGCTTCAGTTATTGTTCAGTACACTCAGGGTTGTCCCTGTGTACATCAGGAAGGGAATATCGCCAGCCTCCTTGCCAAGGGTATAGTCCAGGTCCCTCTTTGGTACTTTTGAATTCCATAGGTACTTAGTCTCACACCACAGACTTCAGGCCCTTGGTACTCTAGGCAGTTGAGGTAGGAACGATTGAGAAAAGCAGCTTACTGATTTGCTCTCCATGGCTTGCCCAGCTTGTTCTCTCTCTCTCTTTTGGTTTATCGAGACAGGGTTTCTCTGTATAGCCTTGGCTGTCCTGGAACTCACTCTGTAGACCAGGCTGGCCTTGAATTCAGAAATCCGCCTGTCTCTGCCTCCCAAGTGCTGGGATTAAACGTATGCACCACCACCGCCCAGCATTCAGCTTGCTCTCTTATAATACACAGTCTACCTACTCAGAGATGGCAGTATCCACAGTGTGGTAGGTCTTCCCACATCAATCATTAATCAAAAAATGCTCCTCAGACTCGCCTACAGGCCACTCTGATAGAGGCAATTCTTCAGTTGAAGTTCCCTCTTCATAGATGACTCTAGCTCATGTCAGGTTGACAGAACCTAATTTTGACAGACATCTATGTCATAAAGCCACTTCTGGCCCTGATGACTGGGGCATATAGTTGGGGCACCTAGGCCAGAAGGGCACTACCTTGGCTTGGAGTTCTCAGCATATAAATCTTGGCTAATACTGCCTCCCTTCCCCTTTCCCCCATGTGGATGGTGACTCACCAGGATTTGGGGTTGTGGGGAGTTCTGATTGTCACATGGCAGTCCTTTAGGGGTCCAGGGCATGTCTTCCTCAAAACTGGCATCAGTTCTGGGTATATCCCTCGAATGTTCCCCATCCTCAGCTCTTTGCCTAGACATTACTATGCTGGGTGATACCTGCCTGCCCTGCCCTCTGGGGTGGGTTCAGCTGTAGGTCAGGATCCTTCCTGTAGTCTCCAGTCAGGGAATCCAGTTAGTCTCATACAGGAGAGAGAGACAATGTGTAGGATATCAGTGACTAGAGACCCTTCCTCACTAAGGCTAAGGCTGAGTCATGGACAATTCCCCAGCAATTTTGTGTCACTAGGCCCCATTCACTGGTCCTTTCTGGGTTACCCCACAGAACCCTCATTCCTGGGGCCTTGGTATCCAGATTGCTGGACAGAGATTCCTCCAGGTCACGTGCTACCTGGGGGTGGGCATTGAGGCTGTACACTCTTGCCCATGCCTGGACCACTGCCAGATGAGCAGAAGAGCAACCTTAGGAAGTACCCTGGCCAGTGGCTCTGGCAGAGCTGGGTCTGAGAAGACATTCCTACCTATCAATATGCAAACTAGGATGAGCTCCGCCCAGCACTTCCCCCTACCCTAAACCTCTTCAGCTTAGGGGCTTCTTTGCTTCTCTTCCCCCAGCTTCTTTTTCTTATACTATCCTGCCATTTTGGCCTCATGCTCCTTGGCTCCTTTCTTGGTCCTCTTCCTGTCTCGCTCTGCCCCACCCCCATGGCCTGGTTCAGCTTGGAACAGATAGCACTGGTTGAACTCTCTCTCATATCTACCACAAAGCACATCTTGTCAACCATACCTTGAAGTGGCCATGTCCTCACTTTTATTCAGGGTGCTATATTAATTTTCTATTTTCTATTGCTATGATAATACACCATGACCAAGGCATCTATGGAAGAGTTTACTATGGTTTATAGTTTCAGAGGGATAAAAGTTCATTATGGCAGGAAGGCATAGGAGTAAGAAGTAGGCATAGTCCTGGGAGTAGGAAACAGATATCAAACAGACAAATCAGAGAGAGTGAGCTAGAAGTACGGTGAGGGTATAAACTCTCAAAAATCTGCCTCCAGTGAATTATTTACTCTAGCAAGGTTGCACCTCTTTATGATCCTCCCCAAATGGCACCACCAACTGGGGACCAAGTATTCAAATATCTGAGCTTATGGAGAACATTTCTAATTCGAGTCACCTCATTCCATCCCCTGGCCCCCATAAGCCTATGGCCGTATTATGATGCAAAACACATTTAACCCAACCTCCCAAAGTTTTTAATATCTAACACTGTTAACCCAGAGTCTCCTCCTCCTCCTCCTTCTCTTTTTAAAGATTTATTTATTTATTATATATAAGTACACTGTAGCTGTCTTCAGACACTCCAGAAGAGGGCATCAGATCTTGTGAAGGATGGTTATGAGCCACCATGTGGTTGCTGGGATTTGAACTCAGGACCTTTGGAAGAGCAGTTAGTGCTCTTAACCGCTGAGCCATCTTTCCAGCCCACAGAATCTCTTCTGAAATGCAAAACTGTTAGGTGCTGCCACCGGACAGCGGGGGGGGGGGGGGGGG
>NW_022196905.1:101573819-101574771 GCF_008632895.1 Mastomys coucha
GGGGGGAGAAGGAAACAAGAAGTGAGAGTAAAGACAAGAATAAGAGGTTGAGAGAGAGGTGAGGGGTCAAACAGCTCATTTTATAGTGGGCTGGGCTACTTTTCTGTTCCCAGGTAACTGGGGGGCGGGGCATACTTGGCAGTGGTCTGGTGACTATGGGGGTAGAATCCAGCCAGAGTGCTGGGAGCTGGGCCATTGTCTAGCCACAGGATAATGGACTGAGGGTTCATGGTGTCAGCAGTCTTATATCTGGGGGTGTAGCTTACTATTACTGTCCCTTGTAGAATTCTCTACTGGGTCTCTGGAGTAAGCCTCGCTCAACCAAGAACACAGAATGCCTTATACAAAACAATCTCAAAATCAAAAAGTAATGTTACATTATATACACATATGTATGTATGTATGTATGTATGCATACATGTGCCAACTACAAGGACATATAGTATACATTACCATTCCAAAGGGGGAAGAATCGGGTGGGCCACGGTAAGGCTGAAGCCTAGTGAGGAAAACTAAGTCCTGCAGCTCCGTGTCTGGTGCCAAAGACTTTCATTTTAAAGGGCTTAGCTTGCTCAGCTTCTCCGGCTTTGCTGCTGCAACATACATCTCTCTTTTCAATCATGGCTTAGCATCTCTGGCATTCTGGGGATTCCATTGCAACCCAGCTTCACTGCCCTAGCTTCATGCAGTAACCTCTCAGGGCTTTTAGAGAACTCCCAAACACTGTCTGGCCTTAGTCGGGAATAAAGCTGCTGTGGGCAGCTATTCATGTATCTTCTAGGGGCTTGTTTATAGAATTTAGACTAAACTTGCTTTTTAAGATGGGGTCTTCCCGGCAGTGGTGGCACATGCCTTTAATCCCAGAACTTGGGAGGCAGAAGTAGGCAGATTTCTGAGTTTGAGGCCAACCTGGTCTACAGAGTGAGTTCCAGGACAGCCAAGCTATACAAAG
>NW_022196905.1:101574781-101606104 GCF_008632895.1 Mastomys coucha
AGATGGGGTCTTTCTATATTGAACAGGCCCCAGTTTGAACTCTGATGTCTAATCCATTCTCTTGGTGTAGGCACTGGAGTTGTTAGGACTAGAGTGACATCAAACTCTGCTTCTTGCTAAGCCTTTTAGCCTGTTTGCAGTCTAGCTTCAATTCATATTACCTCATAAGCAAGAAATAATTACATTATATTTCCATTGTTTGCAGAGTTTGTGCTATTGCGATTACATATTTTAAATTTTCAAATGTGTGGGGTATGGTCACTCCAGCCAGCCATCTTCCCATGCTTTCTTTGCACAGTTCTGTTGCATTCAAGTTCAGCAACCCCCACTTTGACAATTATCCATCATTTTAATTTCAGGCACTTAATTCCATACATAGAAATTAGATTTGTGGTTGCAAGACTTTTTCCCCCATGACTATATGTGATGCCTCCATTTTCTTTGTAGCACCCATCTTCCATACTCACAGTCTCACTCCACAGTCCAGGTTGTTCTACTGTAACTCACGAACCCCCAACCTCAGTTTCCTAAGTACTGGGATGACTGACCACTCCTGGCTTTCTCTAACACCTGAGAAACAGAAATAATCTCAGAAAGCATGTGATGCTTCTACTTTCTAACTCTGCTACCTGTTGCTTCTATCTACCTTCCCCATCTGAGTTATAATTTCACATTTCTTGTTTATATGAATATTTCTATTTTTGCACATGCTTCTGGGATGTGACTGGGTCACTTGGAAGCTGGGAGATCCTCTGTGTCTCATTTTCACACATCATCAGGAAGGGGCACACTTGGTCTGGGTGATTCTCCCCCACTTCCTGAGGAAAGCTTATTTTTATATTCTAGCTACTGTACTTGAACTTTGGGGTCTGACTTGGGCTGCAGACACTGTGTCTGACTGAACCCAGTGTTTCCTGTTCTCCTAGAATTTCCCACCTTTATTTTCTCTGTCCTTTCTGGAGGCCCTTACTACTGGGTGGGGTTCTCTGAAGTCTCTAGAAATCATTGGATTTTTGTCCTCTTGCCCTCTACCTGCATCTCACCTGGGCTCTACCTGGGGGTGTTGAGGACAATTGTTGGCAGCCATTTCCCAAGAGGTGCCATCTGTCCTTTGCTGCTGGTCTCATGTCTTCAGTGGCTTCCACATATATTTGTCACTGTTAATTATTTCAGGTGAGAGTGCAAATCTAACCCTTACTACCTCCCAGTTCTCTGCAGTTCTCTAGGGGCATATGTACTTTTCAGCCTATGCAGCTGATCCTGAGCTATCCTCACAGTAAGGTTGGTTGTCTACCTTATTCAGCCACACTTCGAGGCCATCATAGAGCCTGGTCTTACCACGGGTCAGAGAATGAAGATTACAGAGAATTAGGAACTGTGTGCCAGGTTTACCTCTGCTGGCAGATGTGGCAAACAAACCCGTGATGCTCTGGAGTGAGATTGCCACTGGACAGGGAATAGCCAACCACCTAGGTTTCACTTTTAAAGGGGTAGGGCTTGCACTCAAAACACTGGTTTCGGGTTCCAAAGCGCAATGAGGCGAGCCGAGCCAGGTTCCAAAGCTGCGCAGCGGTTTCCGGACAGCAGGAGTGAGCTCTGGCACTACGTGGCGGGGCGGGGCTGGGCTGGTAAATTCCCTCCAGAGCTGCTGGACCTATCACCTCAGCCAGGGGGCAGCGTGTTCTTTCACCGGGCAGGGGTAAGGAGTAGGGAGCCTGGGCGGGATGGCCACAGGGAACAGGTGCAGGGGGGGCAGTCTCCCCAGCAGGGAACAGATAAGGTGAAGGAGGCTGGAGGTGGTGACCAGGGGATCAGGGACTAGTGGCCAGGCAGAAGGGAAGCAAAGGGCAGTGCTCCCCCTTCCTGGCACACCTGTACTGACACACGTATGTCTTTGAACAAGCCTCACTCACCTGTGCTCTCTGCACCTTCCTGTCGAATGCCTATATTTTTCTACCCATTGGGCTCACCTGCTTTTAACCTCCCCACACTACAGAGCCACCTCGACACACAACTGCCCTTGGCAGCAACACAATGAAGCTCCACATGCTTTAGTGCCATTTCCTCACAAAACTTTCTGTGGAGCCAGGACCTACTCAGACTAGTCAGGACTACTCTGCTTTAAATGCTTTCTGTGACGACCAGCCCAAGTTCTCTGGTAGCCCAGAGAAAGTAATGTGGGCTGCTTCTGAGATAGCGCTGCAGCTGAGATGGGCCTTCACTCAGAGGAGGCAAGGTTCACCTCCATTTGCCCATCAGGAGCCCACTCTGGCCCAGAAACAGAATTTGGGGCTAGGAACTCTAGGGTATTCCTCGGTTTCATTTTTCTCTGGAAGGCTTTCCGAAAGAGGGGGTGCTTCTTAGCTTAGAGAAGAAAAGCTGTTTGGATCAGGGTCTTTTAAAGCAGAGCTTGGGAGTGGTCTCTTGGGAATGGAGTGCTCTTGGGACCTGTTTGAGGCTACCAGGGCCTCAAAAATTATGGAATTTATGTCGAGAAAACTGGCAAGACCCATGTTTTGATGAATTTTGGCTCTAGTGAGTGAGGGAAGGCAGGAAACTGTGGTGTAGCTGGTGGGGTCACTCTGTCGAGAATGCAGGGGATGGATCAGAGAGCTGCTGAAGGGAGCTAGTGGGGCTTGGGAAACTCACCAGTCTTTCTGTTTGATGAGTGCAGGGGCACAGCAAGACACTTGCTAAGTAGCAAAGACAAAAAGGTGTGTTGACTTATTATCCATGCCCTATAATTACTATCACAAAGCAGGTGAGGTGCAGAGAAATCTCCAGGTGGGCCGTAGGACCCTATCAGCCTTCCTAAGGTCACTAGGTACAACTAGATGCTCAAGTCAGGGCTTCATTGGACTCCAGCACTGGAGACCTGCGCCGCTCCCCCTCCCCGCTCCGGCCTCAAACCAGAGCAGCACAGTAAAAGCTCGAAGGTTCCGTTCAGCTTCCTTCTGTTTAAAGCCGGGACTGGAGACAGCACTGTAACGGCTAGCTCTAGGGGTCAGGGGCCTAGCTGGTGCAGATACGGAGTGGGCTCCGCGACCATCAGCTGCTCTTCAGGCTAGCGGGACCGCGCGTTTTCAGAGTACAGGGGCGGGGGCGCGGTGGCAGGGCCGACTGGGCGCGCTCTTGGGAGCCGCCGGCCTGAAGGACAGAAGCACTGCGAGGGTTAAGCAGCGAGCCCGGAGGGTGAGTGTGCGGATTGGAGCAAAGTTTCGGGGAGGGGCGGAGAACCAGGCGGACTGGGGATCGCAGATTGGCCGGAAGTTGTGCGGGGCGGAGCTCAGGGCTGCTCCGCGCTCGCTCCGGGAGAGTTGACAAAGCCCCGCAGGGAAGGACGGCTTGCGGCGCGGCGCCCCGGGCCCCCGCCGGCCTTCTTCCCCGCCCGCGTCTAGCCCCTTCGTTTATCCGCGCGGACAGCGCGCCCCGCGCCCCAGCCCGGCCCCAGCCGCCAGCGCCCAGGTAGCGCCGCCCCGCCCAGGCCGGGCCCGGGGGCGCGGGGGGCGGGATGCGGCGCCTGGGGCAGCGATGACCGCGTCGCGCTGCTCAGGGGCCCGGCTCTGACCCTTTTGCCTGCTGCGCGCTCCCGCGCTCATCCCTGTCGAGGTGAGCCGGGATGTACGTCCGCGACCCCCGGAGGGAGGGCTGAAATGGGTTGGAGTGCGGGGCGCGAAGGGCAGGGCCGAGATCGCTGTGCGGGGCGGGAGCCGGGCTCGCGCTGTAGCTGCTCCTGTGGGGCCGGCGGCCCTGCCCCGCGCCCCGCCCCCGCTTGAGCCCCACGTGGGCCCCCCAGCGCAAATTTGTCCGCTAATGGCGCAGGCGATTATCTGCGGGGCCGCTTGGTGTTGTGTGTCCCGCGGGCAGAGCCGGAGTTACAAGCTCCAGGAATCCAGACGGTGTTTGGAGAGGGGGCGGCGGGGGCGGCTAGTAATTAGTGTAAATCCTTTGTCTGCCTTTGATACGCTCAGCGTCTACGCGCCTCGCTTCCTTTGCCTGGAGCTCGGCGCCAAGGGGGGCCGGACCCTGGCTCTGCGGCCGCGACCTGGGTTTTGCGGGCCTGAGCCTTGAGTGGTGTCCAGTCCAGCTCCCAGTGACCGCGCCCCTACTTCTGGTCCGACCAGCGAGATGACGCGGAGCCCCGCGCTGCTGCTGCTGCTATTGGGGGCCCTCCCGTCGGCTGAGGCGGCGCGAGGTGAGTCCTGGCGCCCAGTCTGGCGCTCTGGCCTCTGCAGCGCCGCCCCTTTCCCTCCAGCCCTGAACCCTGCCACACAGTGCTCGCCTGGCCTGGCACACTCCTCCCCTCCCTGTCTACCCCATCGCTGCGGATCCCTACTCCTGATCCGTAACCTGAAGTACTGCGGGTTTTACATGCTTTTACCTCACTCATGGAGTTATCTAGTCACAATCAGATAACCCCAGCTCACCCTCTTTGACTGACACCTCACCTAAAGGGCCCCAGAATCATTTGACTTGTTGGCCTTGCCTAGGTTCTTTTCAGGACAGGTTCATAATCTTGCATACACATACTTTCAGGTGCATATCTAGGTGGAGAGCAGGTGGCTGTCGCCCTTCCCCCAGATTCTTGGGGAGTGGACTCTTTGTGGCCGCAGAAAACCTAATTGGATATCTGGGAACTTGTAGAGACTCACACAGTGGCTAGCTGAATATAGAGAACATTGGGTGACATCTTGGTAATTGGAGCTCACTCTGATCCAGCCCTCAGCTGACCCAGCTCTGGACCCTTGGCTTGCTTATCTATTACAGGTAGCATAGTCTATAATCTGGGAGTCCCCAGAGCACAGGACATCTCTATACAGTGAAGGTTGGACGATACTTGAAGATTTTAGACCACAGAGTCACACACTATGTTGTTGCAGGATAGACCAAACTATGGCTTGGATCCATCACCCATCTTCTGTTCTGTAGGGAGCTCTGCCCTAGACCTAGCCCTGGCAAAGGACATCCAAAGCTGATGGGTGATACATGCCTGTGGATTTTTGGCCACCATGTTCTAGTGTCACAAGGCACAGTGCTGGACTCCCCTATGGTTAGGCAGGACTAATGGCCAGACGGGCCCTTTGGGTATGTTGGCCACTCAGGACTGTCCTTGCTCTGTCCACCAGTCCTCTGAGGTTTCGCATCTCCTCCCCCCCCTACCCCCCCAGCGCGGGCGCACTGAGCCCAACCTGGCCTTATATGGCCACGTTTGGTGTTGGGCGGCGGGCCGTGGCCCAGGTGGGCCTTATGCCACTATAACCCCCCCTCTTCTGCTTGGGGACTGGCTGGCTGGAGGGTGGGGGCTGTCCAGGCACAGCTGGGCTGGACAGTGTCCTGGCATGTAGGCACTTGGGCCATGCTGGGTGACTTGTCTCTTCATCCTCCCCAACCCCCAACTGGTGGCCCACTCTTTGGTCTTTTATCTGTTTGGATACACCCCATCCCTGCACCTGCCTCTTCTTTGGCAAAGGAGGCTCTGAAGGCTTCTGCCCTGCCATGATCACTGGCTGGACCTTCAAGCTGATTGATGGGTGGCAGTGGGCAGCAGCACTACCTTTTTGCTGATGGTCCTAGAGAGGCCACTCTTTCTGCCTTTGTCTCCCTTGGTCACAGTCTTGGGATTGTGCCTTGTATCTGGCCCTGGCTATGCTTGTGAAGGCCTTTGGCCAGCACTAGGGAGCTGCCTTCCAAGGGCAAGGGCCCTGTGGTTGGGGTGGAAGAATGGCTATTCCTGAGGTATGCTGACTTCCCCCTTCAGGCACAATCTGGACTGGAGGGGCAAAGCTATTCCAAATGCATTCCTTCTCTAGTGGTTCTTCTGTGAGTAGGCCCAATTTCGACCTTAAATTGGGCCAAAGAACTGCATGTAGAGTTTGAGCTGTTTTGAAAGCTATTTCCCTGGGGTGTCACAGTTTTTTGGAATCTGTACATCTCTAGGTTGGAATCATATTTTAAAAGTTCCCCTTTGCCCAACGTTTCACAATTGCCGTGAATTTGCCTTAAGATACTTCCCTCCCATGCCCTTTGAAAAAAGACAACTTTTGGTTTAGTCCGTTCTGTTTCTCACAGTTAGAATGTAAGTTTCAGAACAGAATACCATTCTCAAAGATAAGTCTAAAAGTAAAGTGCCACCTCAGAACTTTTGTAAGGATCACTGTGGGATCAGCCTGTGAGAAGCCAGCACAGGTTTCTTTTCTGTCTTTTGGACCCAGCCTTTGGTTTGGAGTGAGCTGGCCCTAATGGACAGTTGGTATTGCTATCCAGTGTTTGCCCAGAGTACTGTGTTGTAGAGAAAGATGTATATGTGGAGATGATGATTGGCCATTTGTGTGGCGCTGACCCTGGCTTTTAAACAGTCTGTAAGGCCTCTTTTCTTCACAGGCTGTGGCCTATCATAGTGTGGCTGGAGCGAGGTAGATGTTCAGGAGCCAGGCCTAGCTCCTGTGAGGTAGGGATGTGGGCCAGCCTCCCATTCACATCTGGGGCCCTATTCCTGGAAGGGAAAATAAATCATTGTCCCCCCTGGGGGCGGGACAGCAGAGGGAGGGAGCTGTGAACAAAGTTGCCTTTGGCTAGGCCTGGAAATGCCGACCACAGGCTCCTTTATCCTTTGTGCAGGATCAATGGGCCTCTGGGCTCTCAGAGTTGCCTTTCAGTCAGCCTGCCCTGTGGTGTGGCCCTAACTAGGGAAATGTTGGTTTTTCCCCAGCTGAGGCCTCTAGTCTCTGGTTTCCCTGGCCTTGGCTCAGTCTTTGCTGGTAATGCTGGGGGCAGTTGGCTGAGGCCCAACAGCCTCATTCCCCCTACTGGCCACCTGCCCTCTGTATAGCTAGAGCCTGATGCTTGGCCCATAGTGGCCTCTTCTCCCTCATTTTGCCTTAATGTGGTGACCCCAGAATGCATAAGGGGGTAAGGTGTGTATAAGCCCCTGTTTCCATACTTCATAGGTACCTTCCTTTGCCTGCTCCCTGCTTTTCTAACCAGTATTCTTGCCTACACCTCAAGGTGGAGGAGAGCAAGGGGTTCCTGAGAATGGGGTAGGAGGAGCTAAGAGCCCCAGTCTAGGGTACAGATAGAGTAGGCCTATGGTGAGTGTAGTCTGTGTAGGCTTAGGAGAGGTGGAAGGTGGACAGAAGGTGCATGCCATTAGGCAGCTGCAAAAAGCAAGAGCTTCCCACTGAGCAGGAAGTAAACTCTTTCCACCAGGAGTTTATTTCCAGAGAGATTTGTTTGAGCTGCCAAAGACCTGTAGAGCTAGTGATGGTGCCTCCAGCAGTGGGTGGGAAGGGGCCATCTGCTGTCTGGCTCAGGTATGTGCTGGACAATAGGAGCTCCTGGCTGTCTAGGTGCCCTGCAGGACACTCGGGACACCAGAGCCTCCTATTGAGCTGCCCTATACTGCTCGCAGCCTGCGTTCCAGCTCCTGAGGGGAGTGGCGTGGCATGGGCTGAGGCTCAGAGCCACATATTATTGCTGAGGGCAACTCACATCCTCTACTCTGTCAGTAGATGTCTGTGTGTCGGCAGTGGTGTTGGCAGTGGCTGGGTTTGCTGGATTGTTTGTTTTAGGCAGTGCAAACATTCCATCAGTCTTTCTTGGGGCAGCATATTGCCTCAGGAGCTTTGGGTTTAGGAGATAGCCTTATTTTGACAGTTTTTGAGGTATCGGGCACTTCCAGGATCACAGTTAGGACTTGCTTAGGAACAAGAGCCTGTTGGGTTCTCTGTGTTTGTGAGAAGAGAGGCTCAGAGGCTAGATGACCAGGTGAGTCCCCCTCAGTGAGTCCTGAGATAGTCACTTTCTATGGATGGTATGTATGTGGCTCGTGGAGGGTTGTGGCCTTATCTGATGATACCCATGCTTGGTGGATCAGGGAGTGTCTAGGAGGTAGCAGTGTACAGATGTGGCAGCTGAGGTATTGCAGAAAAGGAACAGACCTAGGGGACCAGGCAACGCCTCCAAGCAACCCTCTCCCCTACATCCTTCTGGCTTGCCTAATTGCTACTGCTGGGTAACAGGCAAGCTAGCTCTACTAACCTGCTTACTGGAGCATGGTGTCTCTTTGAGGTGCCTAGATGGCCTGGTTTATGGGATAGCTACTTACCTAGGTCCTATCAATCCTATCATGGCTATGGAGCCTATGGATCTGGCCCTTGGGCACATTCAATTAGTTGTCAAGCCCTAGTCCTCTCACAGCACTGAGTCTGTGTGTCACTGGCCACAGCTGTGCATGTGTGCACGAACACATGTGTGTTTGTGTGTGTGTCCATGCAGTTATATGCCTTCAGGATCTTAGCCTCAAGACTAGACAAAGCCTGGCCCAGACTACCTAATGGGCAGTTGGGCCTTCTGACTGTCACCTATGCTCTTTTCTTTTGAGGGGCATCTCTGCCATTTCCTGGGCTTTAGCCTTCTAGCAGGTGTTAGCCCTAGAGGACTGTCTGTGGGTTTCTGACCTGTCCCTGTCCTGGGGTTCCAGCTGTGAGTATTGTGGGATATATGCCCTCATAGCCAGGGGCTAGGGCAGTGCCTTGGTAGGAGTGTGTCACACCAGTCATAGAAAGCTCATTACCTGTTAGGCCCATCACTATTGGACAGGCGCCTTGCGATTTTACTTGGGTTGGTTCCTATTGTAGTTCCTCTGGGGTTTTAGAGCAAGGTGTCCAGAGGGCCAGATGAGCCTATTCTGCTCCTTTGTGGTTGAGGCTCTCCACACCATTCTCAGAGTCCCATAGTTAATCACTTTGCAGCTCCAGGAGCAGGTTCATTCTGAACTAGCTGACTAACCTCATAGTCAACCTCACTGCCTGGCCAGAGAATTCCTTTCAAGCCAGAAATTCCTAGGGCCATGCAGGCCTCACAAGAGCCAAGCTGGGTCTGAGTTGGGCAGGTGTTCTCATACTTTGTCCAGGGTCAGTTGCTAACTGGTGCCTAGACCAGCTCTTTGAAGAGGGGAGTTCAAGTCCACAGGCCTGGAACCCTAGCTTTCAGCTGTGCCCATCTGGCTTCTCAGGCTCCAGGCCTGACCCTTTGGGAATTTCCTCCTATAGTCCCCAGCCTGGCAGCTAGACCTGACACTGACCACATCCTTCAGGTTATGAACTTATACACAGACTGTGCCTCCTGCAGAAGGTCCCCATGCTGTCTCTTCCTGGATTAGTGCTTAGTCTCACCTGCTTGGGACTGTATGGGTTTTCAGAAGTATGGACGTGGCTGACCTGGCTGTACAAGTTATGGAGAGACCAGAGCTCATATAGCTCCTTCCTTGGCCCGGGTCCTTGAGATCATGTTGGGCTTTCTCAAACTCCTGGTTCCTGAAGGAGCCAGCCTGGTTAGAAGGTCTGGTTAGACAAGCCCTGTTAGAAGGTCAGGTATAGCCATTAGGCCCCAGCCTTTGCCTAGAACTATCCCCAACTCCCTGCAGCTATCCTAAGGCAGAGTGTGGGGCGATGCCCCCATTGCCTTGAGCTTCAAGTCCTTAGTTTCCTTACTGGCTGAGTAGGGTAAATGTCTGTCCAGGTAGAACAAAGAGGGCTGTGTTTCCTGAGTTAAATATAGATCCAAGGTGGCCATATTATGGCCCAAATTCCCAGAATTCTAGGACCTGGGCTTTCTGCAGGGGGTGGGGGTAGGGGTGGTCCTTATGTAGGTCTCTGTAACAAGCTTGGGAGCCCAGCCCCACATTGGGTTATGGTAGAACTTAGTTGGGGGCAGGGCTGGCAGGATACTGTTTGCTTTAGGATAAGGCTGGCTCCTCCGGCCGGCCTGTCGGACAGCCTGTCCCGCAGCAATATGTGCAGGCAGGCCTCAAGGGCCAAGCTTCCGGCCATCTGGCAGTTACTTAGCCCTGTCCGTCAGCAGTGGTCATGGTGGGGCTCCTGCTTCTTAGTACCCCTCCTCTAGGCTTCTCTTCCTCTGAGGTCAGAAGGAGTGGTGCCTCTTAGAGGCACAGTGAGGCTGTGTTTCTCTGTGGATCTCCCTATGTGGTATAGGGTGATAGATTAGTTTGGCCTTTCGGCATTCCCCAGCTAGGCCTCCAGAATACCTCCAGGCCACTGAATATATATGTGTGTGCTTGCATGTATGGGTCTATCTGTGAGGCTTCATATACCAGGTTGGTTGGGGGGACGGTGGAGCCAGGCAGGGCTTTGGCCAGTTTCTCATTGACCTGAAACTTGGAAGGTACTATGAGTGGTGGGATTTCAGACAGGGACAGGTGGTGGGCAGAGTTTGCTTGGGAATGGGGCTGAGACTTATGAAGGTATAGGGAAGAGATCTCAGGAGGCCCAGTAGACTTTCACACTGTAAGCTGGATGCAGGAGGAGAACCTTGGAACAACTATGTTTGGATTGGCCTTCTACCTTAGGTGGTCTGTGAACAGAACAGATTAGGGGAGAGGTGGGCTGACAGTCCTCTTCCTATCTCTCCTCTTTCCCTTTCTAGAGGGAGCCGTGAAGGAAAGTGAGGAGGAAGGCTGGTGTTGAGATCTCAGTTGGTAGTAGCTTTGGGCCCAGGGGACCTGAGTAGAAGCAGAGAAGAGGGTCTTAGGAAGGTGGGGAAGGATCTGGGCCATGTGGATACAAGAAAAGAAGAGGTGTGGGAGGCCCTTCCTCTGTGGCTCCCTGAATGCTGCCCTTGGATTTTCACTGGGAGACATGACCCCTCTCCTTGGGCTGACTTTTTTTTTCTTCCTTAAAGTCCATGTTAGTACTTCAGAGTGGGCCCTGAAAAGCAGCCCCTGGGAGTCTGAAGGCATCCACAGAAGCAAGCCTGGGCTGACGGTGGCCATAGAACTAGGGCAATTGTATGCTGAGGAAGCACCACACGTGCTCCCAGGCCCCGTGCTGCATCACCACTGAGCTCGTACCATTGAGCTTATCTAACCTTGCATGCTCTGCCTGGGACCATCCTGGCTAGAATCATTAGATGTACTAGGTAGGTGCTCCTCATCGACAGATTAGAATTGTGGTGTGTGGGTGGGCTGTAGGACTATGGATGCCTCTCTTTGTTCAGAGGTGACTGTATGACAGTCTCATGCAGTGAGTGCGGTTCCCTCCCTTTCCTTCTCCCTCATGAAAGCACTTTTCCTGCAGCCCTTCACCTTTCTGGTACCTGCAGGCTCTCTGCACTCTGTACTCAGGGGACCCTCCCAGCCAGGTGGTCACTTGCCGCCTGCTTCACCTGGTCACACTCCTGTCTAGAGTTACCTTGATGGTTGGGACTGAGAAGAATGCTTGCTGTGGGTTGGTGATGTTGAGAATGTGTTTCTGATGGCTAGAATTGTGGGTTCCAGGAATTGGCCGTTTCCAGGATGGTGGCCTCGACTTGTGGGACTTGAGTCTCTACTGTGGGCCTCTTCTATGAGCATCCTATTGGAGGGCTGTCTCCTAAGGCCAGGCCACCTCCTCAGGTATGACCTAGGGTCTCTCACATGGACAGGACCCAGTGGGTTCTTTCTTATGAAGCAGATTTCCTGAATGAAATTCAGGTAAGGTACCGAGTGCCTCTGTCCAGCCCTTGTTTATCTTGGGTATCCCAGGCAGCCCTCTTGGATTAAAACCCTCAGGATACTTGTCCTCTGACCCCATGGTCTTGGTATTGTGTCCCTGTGAGGTCTAGCCACTGGCAGGCTACAGCCCCTGGGACTGGTGACAGTCCCGAGCAAATTCTGTCCATGAAGTCAGACACAGAACACACAGAGCAACCATTTGTATGTGGGTGCATACACATCTGTGCCTGTAGGGCACCCTTGCTGATAGGCATGTGTACATAGCAATGAGTGCTGGCAGACACACATCTAGTTGTTTATCTTAGGTGGTTTCTCCTGCTGATCCATTTCCATCTGAAACAGGTGGTAAGATGGCTGTCCCTTTCTTGGTCCTGACTGATCTGAGATGATGAAGCCTCAGTGGCCAGAGGTAGTACAATGTGCAGCAGAGACATAAGATATCCTGTATAGATCTATGTATGTAGAAAAAGAAACCAGCCAAAAACCCTTCCTGCTATCCTGTTCTTGGGCTCCTTCCTTTCTGATCAGGGAACATATAGTTCTCTCTGGTGAGACAAAGGGATGCCCCTGTTTTCTTGGTTTGAATTTTTAAAAATATTTAATATTTTTGAGCTGTGACCTGACCCCTCTGGCCTCTCCAATCCTCCTTCTCAGGGACACTGCTTGCTATGGTGATGCTAAGCAAGCTGCTTGGGATTGACACAGTAGGATGTGTTGGACATAGGCTATTGTGGTTTGGAAATAAGGTTCATGTTTTGGGGCCTCTGTCATACCAAGCAGACTTCTTCAGTGGAGTCCAGGTGGGGTTCTACTGTGTCAAGCTTTTATTCCTCTCATGTGTTCCCCTATCCAAGCCCTCTAACTCTTGCAGGACCCCCAAGAATGGCAGACAAAGTGGTCCCACGGCAGGTGGCCCGCCTGGGTCGCACTGTGAGGCTACAGTGCCCAGTGGAGGGGGACCCACCACCATTGACCATGTGGACCAAAGATGGCCGCACAATCCATAGTGGCTGGAGCCGCTTCCGTGTGCTGCCCCAGGGGCTGAAGGTGAAGGAGGTGGAGGCCGAGGATGCCGGTGTTTATGTGTGCAAGGCCACCAATGGCTTTGGCAGCCTCAGCGTCAACTACACTCTCATCATCATGGGTCAGTTGGTGTTCGAGACAGAGATTATGGTGGGGCCAAAATTGGCTGGGGACAACAAAGTATATAGCAGACACACCTGGATTCTCCCACCCTGCTTGTTTTTCCTCACTAAATCAACCTGGACATAGACAAGATCAGGAGGGTCTCCCTGTCCCTATTCCTAGCCTGGGCCCTAGGGCAGGGCCCCCTGCCACCAGGCCAGCCTTGGGCCTTTGCTTCCAGGTGGCAGATATGGATTGAGACAGTGGTTCCACTGAAGAGCTGCTGGGTGGGGTAGGGTGGAGTGGGCTGAGGACTTGGCAGTGCAAGCCTTGGCAGCCATGACTTTGAGGCTCAGGTTTCAGAGTTCAGAGGGGCCGCAAGAAGTGAATGGTCTCTGTTCTTTTCTGTCCCTGGGGCCCAGTCAATAGGGAATGGGCAGGTGTCTTTGGTGACACACCCTCCACACATTGGTAGCAGGCATGGCCCTGCTCCATTCTTTCTTGGGCTCCTTAGTCTGGGGCCCTCGGCCTGAATGATTCTCTTTGCAGTGGAGGTCTAAAGCAGTGGCCTGGGACAGCCTGGTCCCAGGCTGGGTGGAGGAGAAGGCTGTCATAGGGCAGCAAGGGGACATTCCTTATCACACCCTGCCCCTCCCCCATCACTGCCCAGTACAGGCCTCAAGGCCTTCTCTGGGTTTGGAATGGGAATATTACGGCTCTCCACCCTCCCCACCCCCATCTTTTCAAAGAGGATGATGACCGGGCGGTATGTAAGCCATGTCTCTGCACCAAGCACTCGGCCCCTTGATGTGGGTTAGGGTTACTGCAGCTGCTGGCTGGGCCTGGCCCCCTCCTCGTGAGCCCTGCAGACCCCCCGGAGCCAGAGTGGGGGGTGGTTCTCCAGTCCCACCATGCCTATCAGGGTCACCTGCACCCTGGGAGGAGGCTGGCAGGCAGCCCTTGCCCAGCTGTCCCTGAATCCTGACATGTGGGTGTGTCCATGGCCTTTTTTTGGGTTCTAAGACTGTCTCAGCCAGGGCATGCTAGGTGCCCTGATGAAAGGCTCCCCTGTCCCCCTCACCTGGCCTCCTTATTACCTATTTCTCTACAGATGATGTTAGTCCAGGGAAGGAGAGCCCTGGGCCAGGAGGTTCTTCTGGGGGCCAGGAGGACCCAGCCAGCCAGCAGTGGTGTAAGTATGGGGTAGGGAGAGTCTGTATGCTTGGAATAGGGCAGTGCTGTGCTCCTGGCACCTTTACATAGACTTTCTACTGACCTTGATGCTGCCCTGCCCCACAGCACGGCCTCGCTTCACACAGCCCTCCAAGATGAGGCGCCGAGTGATTGCACGACCTGTGGGTAGCTCTGTGCGGCTCAAGTGTGTGGCCAGTGGGCACCCACGGCCAGACATCATGTGGATGAAGGATGACCAGACCTTGACACGTCTAGAGGCCAGTGAACACAGAAAGAAGAAGTGGACACTGAGCTTGAAGAACCTGAAGCCTGAAGACAGTGGCAAGTACACGTGCCGTGTATCCAACCGGGCAGGTGCCATCAACGCCACCTACAAAGTGGATGTAATCCGTGAGTGGTGGGTCTGTGGTAGGACAGGGACCTGTGGTGCCTAAAACTGTGCTGACATGTTTGTTTGTCCCTGGTGTAGAGCGGACTCGTTCCAAGCCTGTGCTCACAGGGACACACCCTGTGAACACAACGGTGGACTTTGGTGGGACAACATCCTTCCAGTGCAAGGTGCGCAGTGATGTGAAACCAGTGATCCAGTGGCTAAAGCGGGTGGAGTACGGCTCTGAGGGGCGCCACAACTCCACCATTGATGTGGGTGGCCAGAAGTTTGTGGTGTTGCCCACGGGTGATGTGTGGTCACGGCCTGATGGTTCCTACCTCAACAAGCTGCTCATCTCTCGGGCCCGCCAGGATGATGCTGGCATGTACATCTGCCTAGGTGCAAACACCATGGGCTACAGTTTCCGTAGCGCCTTCCTCACTGTATTACCAGGTGTGTGTGTGTGGGCTGCCCACCCCATGTTCACTCTCAGTCTCTACCATTGGTCTGGGCTGTCCTGGAACAACCCAATATCCACCTGGCAAGTGGGGGCTCCCTGTCCTTTCCCCTTCCTTGTGGGCTATCCTTGCCTCCTAGGGAGTCCAGGGGTACTGTCCATGTAGTTTGCACTTGGGCTGGTTGTCTCATTAGTATAGAGACATTCCATCTCCTACTCTTCTCCTTAATCTCTCTTGCAGACCCCAAACCTCCAGGGCCTCCTATGGCTTCTTCATCCTCAACCACAAGTCTGCCATGGCCTGTTGTGATCGGCATCCCAGCTGGTGCTGTCTTCATCCTAGGCACTGTGTTGCTCTGGCTTTGCCAGACCCAGAAGAAGCCATGTGCCCCTGCATCTACACTTCCTGTGCCTGGACATCGTCCCCCAGGGACATCCCGAGAACGCAGTGGTGACAAGGACCTGCCCTCATTGGCTGTGGGTATATGTGAGGAGCATGGATCCACCATGGCCTCCCAGCACATCCTGGCCTCTGGCTCAACTGCTGGCCCCAAGCTGTACTCCAAGCTGTACACAGATGTGCACACACACACACATACACATACATGCACACACACACTCTCATGTGGAGGGCAAGGTTCATCAGCACCAGCATGTCCACTATCAGTGCTAAATACAGCCAATCTCCAAGCACTATGTCCTGAGGTAGGCATATGGGGGCCAAGGCAACAGGTTGGGAGGATTGAGAACAATGGAGGAAGAGTATCTTAGGGTACCTTATGGTAAGTGCTCACAAACTTGGCCATATAGATGTATGTACTACCAGATGGACAGCCAGACCCATACACGCACATGTTTAAAAGTATAAATGTGTGCACAAATGCACACACAACCTGAGAAACCTTCAAGAGGTTTGTGGTGTGACTTTGCAGTGACATGTAGTGATGGCTAGGTGAAGGAATCTTCCTCAAGTCTTAGTGGTCATGGCCACTTCCCCATCCCTGCCCATCTGTGTTCCTGCCCGGCCTCAGTGTGCCTCCATGTGCCCTGGGTGTCCAGGAGCCTATCATTAACCTGACTGGGGTGAGCAGTGCAGCCATGCCTGGAGGTTTGAGCCACCCTCCCCTTGCTAGAGAGAAGGGCCTCAATATTTATATTTAAGAAGTGAAATAATATTAATAATGTAAGGAGGGCTGGGACACAGGGACTCTGGCATTCCCTGGGGCCTGAGACCTTCCTGGCCTTGTGGTTACATTGGGTATCCTCACGGTCCATGGCTGCCTGGTCTCTGTAATTTTATATAGAGTTTGAGCTGAAGCCTCGTATATTTAATTTATTTTGTTAAACAAGAAATTGCCTCCTTTTCTCATTATGGTGTTTTTACCTGGGGTTGGTCTGTGTGTGTCTTTGTCATTGAGCACACTCATGTGCTCACTTTTGTGTATACGCACATATATGCACTGATATGTATGTGTGCATACATGTGCTAGCTTACATGTATCCATGTGTACTGACAACTGTGCCTCTGTGTCTTCCCCTTAGGAAAGTGCCTGCCTTTCCTTTCCTAGGCCTCAGAGCTGGGTTTTCCCAGGCTTTGTCTTCTGTAGGACCTTAGGTTTCTGAGCTTCATGGTGTACCAGGAGTAGCTGTAGCTAGGTGGTGGTATGAGGTGTTTGTGCACTGTCCTGGGCCCTGTTTGGAGTGCTGATGTACACATGGCTGAGTATTACCCCTCTATTCTGTGCATGACCCTGCCCTTATCTGGGAACCTACTTTTCGTTGTTTCATTTTATGTGGCCTTAGCAGGGAAGTTGCTTAGAGCTGAGATAGGGTCAGCCCAGGTCACAGTAACCACTTTCCTCAGGGTTCCAGCTGAGTGTCTCCCAGGTACTCCTATGGCAGCAATCAGTTGGAGGCTGGAGTATCTATCTCATGTTCAGAGCTCCCTAAGACACACACAGGGCTGGGCATATATCTCCATAGTAGAGTGCTTATCTAATATGTGGGAAGTCAATTCAATCTCCAGGATCATATGCATGCATGCATAAAAATCCCACATGCACTATCCAGCAAGGTCCTGATGCAAGGGTCCTGCCATGGCTCTAAGAGCTTTTCTTTGAGAGAAGTCACCTTTCTTAGTATCTATAGATAACAAATGGCCACTGAGTTTTACCAGGTGTCTCTGTGTGGGCCCCTCAGGAGTAAGGTTAGTTACTCTGGACTTTTCTTATAGGACTTCCTCATATAGGATGGCCTTTAGCCCTTGACCTCCTGGGGTAGCCATATTTGGGTGGTCCTGGCTGTTAGTGACAGGGCTATCTCTGGCTACCAGATGCTGGAGATGCCCAGATGCATGTTCAAGGCACAGTGGAATTTCAGGTTGACAGCTGGTGATAGACATCTATTTCTCATAAAGAATGACTCAGCAAGGTCAAGTTTGTCTGAAATATGGGGAATTGGAAAGAGAGAAGATCTTAGACAGCGAGTTATCAGTGTCTTACAGATGCACTGCTCCAAGGAGCAGGCAGAGAGGACAGACCCTAAGAGAAAGGAGACCCTTGGCCTAAGGTCAAGAACCAGCCCGTGAGGAGTAAGAGCGGCCCCATCATCCTCTGCTTTTCATCTGCTGCCTCATAAGCAGGATCTGCCTGGGGAGAGCAGGTGAGTGACAGGCTGAGAAAAGGGCTCTGATTTAGGGAAGATAACCCTACTCTGCCCTCAACAAGGTCTCTGGATACTCCTGAATGTTGATCTTGGAGCTCAGAGCTCACTCTCTACCTCAGACCTCTATGGCTGTTCCAGCTCACACACAGCAGCTGTGAGCCCATGTCCCCAGCCCCAAGGCCTGTCTCTAGTTCAGCTCTGGCGAGACCTCATGTGGATGCAGTTGGCTCATCCCTGTAGAGGTGCATGTTGGTTACCCCACCTCATCTCGTAGTTGCTTAAACACATTTTCAAAGCTGAAATCATTGCCTTCCCCATGTATCCAGGGGACTGCTTTGCCACATGGGTAGGAATAAATGGCCTATGTACTTTGAGTTTGGGTAGAAGAGGACAGTGTCTCTGAGGGCAGCCTGGCAGTGTTCAAAAGATGGAGCTTTGGACCTTGGCTTTACTGCTAGGAGGCACCTGCCTATCCACCTATATGCCTCTTCTTCCCAGACCTATGTCATCCAGACTCTTCTAAGGGAAATGGTCATGTACTGAATGCGGTGTTCTGAAAGCTGAGAGCAAAATCCTTTCAGGGATGAGGGCCTGTAGGTCCAGGAAGAAAGGAGGAGCCTGAAGCAGCTCTATTCTGCCTGCTGCAACCCCTCACATGGACAAATGCACATGTCCCTAGCTTTCCCAACTTAGAGGTCAAGAGGGGATACTGTTGTCCTCGGGGTGACCCACAGACCAGGCCAGGCATAGTGGGTTCTGGTTGTAAGTCATGTAGGAGGAGATTCAGTGTCCTGGTTGAGGCTCAATGAGTGGTGGATGTGTGAGAGATGTAGTAGGTAGCCATGCCTGAGCCTCCCTCTGACCCATTTAGGCAGTGGTAAGCTGATTCTCTGGGAAAGCCGGCAGACTTGAAAGGTTGGCCCAGACTCTAACACCCTTGGGTGTGACACCCCTCCCCACTCTAGCTTCAAAGGATGTCCATAAGCTGTCCTGCAGCTGTCCCTGGGGGGCAGGAAGGGACTAAGGCTAATGCCCAGAGAAGGGTGATAGTACAAAGCAGAGATGAGAGGGATATGGGCTGCCCCACCCAGCAGTCAGAGGACCTGGCTAGAGATCAAAGCCTTGTTCTAGGACCAGGATATGGCCACAGAGGACCTGTGACACAGAAGAGGGGCAGGTGTGGAGACACCTCAATAGCACAGACTTGGCCAGGACACCAGGCAGGTCCAGAAGAGCTGCCCTGATCTTCCAGACATCACAGGGCTGGGACATATGTAGCCAGGCTGGCCTTAAGGCATCAGGGACAGAATGTAGTGACCTGGGCTGCAGTGTCGGAGGGGTGGAGGGAGCAGCTGCTCCCACAGCTGGTGGTAGCATACCATGTAATGAGCTTCTTGTGTCCTGGTAGAATAAGGACCTCAGCCCAGCTTTGTGGTGCAGGAGCTGAGCTTATTCAGTCAAGAACCCTTCTGAAACTTTGTGCCTAGGGATGCAGGTGGCAGCTGGGGCCTCTCAGCTATGTAAAGACCCAAAGGTGGTCTTCAGATAGAAGCTCTAGGAACTGACACTTTATATTTTGGACTCACAAGTCTCTTTCTGAGGAGAGAGATTTGTGAAGGGCATTCCTGCTTCAGGCTGTGGCTGAGGCTGACTAAGTTCCTGGGAGATCATTTGATTCTTATGTTACCTGCATCAGCACCCAGGAACCCAGTTGGGACAGGATAGCCATCTTTGGAGGTTGGGGTTCATCAGAGAAAGAATGGAAGGTTTCTAAGAGGGACCTCTCTGACAGCAACTCCAGCCTGCATAGGAGCCATCTTAATCTGGAGAGGAGGGGGCTCCAGTATAGCCAGAGACAGGGTCTGTTTGAAGCAGAAGTGGATACTAATCTGGTCCTAGTTCTGGGTCCTCTGACTAGCCTAGGACATAGGCCTAACACTGTACAACTCCCACTTAGAGATCACAGGGGGATCCTGGTAAGCCTGGTAAGCAGATCAACCTGAGGTCTCTCAAGAACTGTTACAATTGGGAGTAGCAAAAACCTATGTGAAACCTTGTATGATCACACCTTACCCCATAGTGGGCCAGACTCTTTTCCTGTTCCAGATCTGGGCCAGTTTTTTTTTTTTTTTATTTTTCTTGAGACAGGGTTTCTCTGTTGGCCTGGCTAACTGTTCTAGAATTTATTCTGCAGACTAGGCTGTCCTTGAACTCAGAGATCTACATGCCTCTGCTTCCCAAGTGCTGGGATTAAAGATTTGTGCTATCACTATCTGAAAACCTATTTTATAATCCTTCACAGCCAACATTTACCTAAGCAAGATTGCCTGGTCAGGATCAGATCTTCAGTTGTTTAGTTTCTTAGCCTTCTCTGGTTGCTGTATACCACTGGCTTTTTTCATAGGGGTCAAAACCCCCTCTTCACATAGTCCCATCCACCAGAGCTCAGATGACTGTCCATGCTGTCCTCTCATCATGCCCCATTTGGGGCATCAAAAGCTTCCATGAGCCTTCCTCATCCTCACCTGGGCATAGAGCCCCTCAGGTCAGCCAATGAGGAGAGGAGAAGGCTGGTACTCATGACACCCACCAACAGAATATTGCTTGCCTCCAAGGCAATATTGGGTGGTAGGCTTGTCATGCAGCTCTCAACACCTGAGTGGGAGGCTGCCTGTGCTTGGTGTCATTTCTCTGGCCCCATAATCTTGAATTTTGGTTAGAATCAGGCCCCAGATTATAAGGCAAGGTGAAGAGAGCATCCTGTGCTCACTAGGAGTTGATGTTCCAAAGGGCTTCTGAAGACTGAGCTATGGGACCCTGGCTCCTCCTGGTACCTTACTGATAGCAGGGCTGAGCCAGTCCATACATGGTGTCTCTAAGTTAAATGGAAGGCCTAGAGGAATGTCATCACCAGACTATGTACCCCCTCCCTCCTCATGACAGGGACAGGGAAGTTGGCCAGCTAATTGTCATTATATTCTTCCTGAAAGGGTTCTGACGGTCAGTGCTTGGCTCCAAGTAAGATAGAGTACCTTGTGCAGTAGGACTTGGAGCAGAAGGTTGAGACAAAGGTCCCAAAGCCCTTGGCTGCCCAGTGGGGTAAACTGGAATGTGGCCTGGTGAGCACAGGCAGCTCTACCCTGTGACTTCTGGTCATCCTTTTAAACTGTCTGCAATCTCAGTGCTGCTGGGTTTGGATACTGGATTATGTTGGCCTAACTCAATGTATCCGTCCACCAGAGACTACTCACCTTCCAGGCCTCGCCTAGCTTTCTCACGTACCTACAGGATGGGAGAGGGGCATCAAAGACCCAGGCTTCCCAGGCTACTCAGGAATAGAGGATTACAAGGAGAGACATGGGCAGTGATCCTGCTGTCTGCTGGGTGAGCTAGCTGTTTTCTTCAGACAAAGCTTTTCCTTTAGAGATCTTGACTTTGGAGTTTATATTGTGTGAACAAGGCAACACATGACACTAGGCTCAGTGGCCAGCACAATAGCCTGAGAATTGTAGCCCTGGAAGATCCAGGTCCCCTGGGTGAGAACACAGCTGCATTTGAAACTCCTGCTTTCTGTAGCTCCTCTCCCTGTTGCTCATCTTAGGAGAAATTGATCTACCTGGATGAGCACTAGGTGGGAAGAGTAAGATAACCACCCACATCCACATGCTTCCCTGCCTAGGGAGGTCTAGTATCCAGAAAAGAGATCTCAGCCTGTTTCTGCATTCACCTTAAAAAGTAGTAGAGGTAAGTCAGTCTGAGGTTCTTGTGCCCTAAGGCAGCTCTGCACCTGTCCTCCCCCTTGGTTGCAACAGACATCAGGCATCTGGACCTGGGCCATCAGGTGGTGACAGCTGCTAACAGCTGGCAAGAGAGGCAGTAGGACATCTGAGTTCCAGGGCTAGATTCTGACTGGCCTAGAGCTCCTTTCAGCTGCATGGCAGCACATAAATATCCCTGTATTGAAGAAGCAGCTCTCTCTCCCCACAGAAGGCTAGCCTGGAGAGCCAGAAGGAGCGTCATAGCAGCTATACTGGGGCTGGAGACTTCCTGAGGCTCATCTGTTTCCAGGGTCTGAGAATCTTAGTACTATGTTATCAGGGATCCAGCTAAAGGGTTGTGGACAGAAAGCTGAGTCCTGGCCTCCAGAGAAAAAGGTGGCTTTGTGCTAGACCTATCCCAGCCTACTTGGAACATTATAGGATTCCCAGGCAAGTCTTTTTGCTTAGGCTCTTCCCCCTCCCAGATAGACCTGGCTGATTGGCCAAGGAACTCATCCTGGGAACAGTGGTCCCTATTTCTCTGTTTTCACCTACCCCTCACTAGGCTACCTTAGCAGCCAGTTCAAGGAGTCCTCAGTCCCCTCCTTGCTAGGGTCCTCTGTTCTTCTTGACACAGGGTGGAGGGCTGTATGTCCAGGGGATTATCCAGTGATCCTGCTGGGTAGGCTTCCTTAAGGTTAGAGGTATTGCTATCAGCCTTCATGAGGACCTGTTGCCGACCAGCAGCAATGATATGAATGAGTTATCTGGAATATGGAGTCAGGGATCTGGCAAGCCATATTATGTTACCTTAATCCACGTGGAAGATTCATAAAAATTAGCCAAACACAGGTGTGTTTAATCAGCCATGTTTCATTCAATCTCTTGTTACAAAAGTGAAACCAGGTAGCATAGGTAAGGCAAAACCCCTCCCCCAAGTTCGTCAGGGTCTCTGGAGGCGGGACTTACAATGTAACTGGAACCAGGAGAGAGGCGTGGCAATTAGCAGGAGGTGGGCAGAGTCTGAAGAATCAGCCCTCAAGCAGGAGGGTTACAAGGACCCACAACACATAGGGCCTATTACCTGACCCTTCAGTAAGGCTAGGTCTAATTGTGAACCTGGGTGTTGTCTCCTGTTCTGAAGCTTGGTCATGGTCTCAGCTCTGACCTTACAACAGGTGACTTCAGGAAGCATAGCCTCTAGAACCCCATTGTTCTTGGTCTGGATTTGCCAGTGCCTAGGGCAAGCACTCTTGGCTAGGTGCACAGGTTAGGTGCTCTGGGGCTTGGAAGACCCTCTATTGTGAGACCCCAGATTCTATGTCTCAATGCACTCTTTCTTCCTTCCTTCCTTCCTTCTTTCTTTTTTTCTTTTCTTTTCTTTTTCTTTTATTTTTGTTTTTTTGAGACAGGGTTTCTCTGTGTAACACTGGCTGTCCTAGAACTCACTCTGTAGACCAGGCTGGCCTCAAACTCAGAAATCCGCCTGCCTCTGCCTCCTAAGTGCTGGGATTAAAGGCGTGTGCCACCACTGCCTGGCATCTTAATTCATTCTTATAGGAAAGAAGCCGGCAGGAGCCAGTGATGGAGAGGAGGAATAGACCTGGTGGGACCAGCTTAAGATGAATTCCTTGTCCATTTACATTTTTTTTTCTTCTTTCCTTTTTCTATCCTCTATCACTCCTTGGAGCTTCTCCAAGACAGTCAGCATTGGACTACACCCATGGACTACAAAACCTCTTTTACAGATGGAACCAAGCAGAATAAGAACAGCCATGGCAGGGCCAGTGCTCCCAGTGAGGTAGTGGGAACATGAACCCAAGACTGACTCTCAAGTGAGGTCTAGATCTTCCAAAGGTCGGTAGTAAGCATCAAACTAGGACCTTACCACCATGATGATTGTACCTAGTTCTAGCTGTGACACTGGGGCCAAACTAGGACCTTACCACCATGATGATTGTACCTAGTTCTAGCTGTGACACTGGTGCCAAACTAGGACCTTACCACCATGATAACATTCCCACCATGACAACCTGACCACCATGACAACCTGACCACCATGACGACCTTACCACTATGATGACCTTACCACCATGACAACTTGACTACCATGACGACCTTACCACCATGACGACCTTATCACCGTGGCAACCTGACCACCATGACGACCTGACCACCATGGCGACCTGACCACTATGATGACCTGACCACCACGACGATCTGACCACCACGACAACCTGACAACCATGACAACCTGACCACCATGATGACCTTACCACCATGGTGACTTGACCACCATGACGACCTAACCACCATGGTGACTTGACCACCATAACGACCTTACCACCATGGTGAGCTGATCACTATGATGACCTGACCACCATGACGATCTGACCACCATGACGACTGTACCTCGTTCTGGCTGTGACATTGGTGCTCTGCTTCCTGGCATGTAGCTGGGCATCTTGAGCCCAACCCTGCATCTGGAGACAGATGTTCATAATCTGCCCTAGGATACAGACCCAGATGTACACAGAAGCTTCTTGCTGCCTCCTTTCCTAAGCCCAGTGCAGCCATTCCTATCCCCAATTTAGATATACCCCAAGTTCTCTGGCTAACCAGTGACTAGATTGTAGTCCTGTTGGGGTGAGAAGAGGCCTCTGCAGCATGGTCTCCAGACACATGCTGCCTGGGCATGTGGTGATTGGAGCGTTTGTGTAGCTATGGGCACTCTGCCCCACTGGGAGGAGAGATTTGGCCATGTTTAGGTCTCCAGAGTCTCAAGGCCAACACTGAGCACAGGGCACTCCCAAATCCTCATGCCAGGGATGTCTGACTGAATGGTCAAGCAGAGATTCTTGCTTCTAACTCAGTAGGTAGAAGGATTGGACACAGGTTGTAGGACATAGAGGGTGCCAGTGGGATAGGGATTGGGCTAATTGTCCTTGGGCCTAGGAGGGGGCAGGAAGTTGCTACACAGGGATAGGCACTGGACAGGTACAGCTAGGCAGCCCAGCCACTATCTTGGTCTTCTGGAGGTGCTTGGGGCTTGTGTTTCCTGAAGTCCCTGTTCTTGGAGCTTACAAGAGTTGATCAGGGGAATCATAGTTGGCTGGAAGCACAGCTGTCACCTCCAAGCCCCTGTAGAGGCAGTGGCTGTACTGGGGAGCCTTTAAGGCTCAGGGCCTGTATACAGGCCCGAAGGAGGCACAATCCATCCTTTGTTTCCAAGGCAGCCGAGCTTTCAGGCCAAGAGGAAATGAGAGGAGCAGTAGCCAGAAGTCTTTGCCAGCCTGCCTGGCCCAGTCCAGGAGCTGTAGAGTTCTGCTGTGGGAGGGGCAAGTCACCATCCTTGTCTCTACACTGCTTTGCCCAAGTAAGCACATCTGTGAGGCAGCTTCAAGGCTTCTGAGACATACACTCAAAGGGTTAGAGAATCTGGAAGGACAAAATAGTAGCCTGAGGTGGGTGTGTCACCAAAGTCTCTTTCTCTGATCCTGAGGAGCCCTTCATTGGAAACCCTGAAGGAGGGTCCCAGCTCCATAGCTCTAGTTCCTTACCAGCCTTTAACCCACCCTCCTAGCCCAAGACCCAGCCTGAGTGTCACTAGGGGAAATTTATGGAGGCTTGGTCTTCTGAGACTTCAGGGCATATGATATGGACTCCTGCTTTGCATGTTCCATGTGTGCTATGGTCAGGTCAGGTATATGGGTCCTTTCCAATCCTGCTCTCCATCTTGAAGACATTTCTTCACCATCCATCCATCCATCCATCCATCCATCCATCCATCCATCCATCCCACATTCTTGCCTCTATGGCCCTGGATAACCCTTGGGTCTTTCTAGTTAGAAAGATGGTAGAAACCAGCTAAGGGTCTGTGGGATTAGGTGCTGTCTAGAAAAGTTTTGTTTCTGCCACCTCTACTTCCCACCCAGGGACTGAGGTAAAGCTTTCCCAGGGCAGCTTCTGCCTGCTGCTTTTGTTCAGGGTGCTTCAGTCAGGATAATGGGACATTCCCACATTGTCTGAGAGCCAAGGACCCCTTTATAGCTCTTGGTTTGGATCAGGCTGTGAAGAACAGCTGGCTCTCCTGGAGGTCCTATGTGACAGGGAATACTTGGCTTTTTTTCTGAGAACAGTGATCTGTCCTGCCATCGGGTATGAAACCGCCTGAAAAGATCCTACTGGGTGTCTCCGATAGCTTCCCCACACAAGCTCACCCCCAGCCCCAATAGAAGTCTCTATAACATAGTGATTCCATAGTAGACACTAGGTGCATTTTGGCTAGGTGGTTCTAGGCTCTGAATTATTTGTGGATGCTGTATCCACAGCTTCCAAGCATGGTTGGGATTAGAAAGAGAGAAGTTCTCAATACCATGACTCTAGGGATTCAGAGACCTCATGTTCCCAGTGACCAAGGATATAGTTTATGTCCAGAAACATCGCAAGCTGGGCAGGGCCCACATCTGGGTATAAAAGCCATTCCTTGCCCTTGGTTTCTGGGAGCCTTTGAATGTGATGGGGTTCACCTCTACTTTCTTTGAGGTATAAGTTTCTAAGGTGAATATTGCTCAGCTGAGGGGCTCTAAGGCAGGATAGGGCTTAGATGGGAAAGCTGGGAGTCAGGAAAGCTGACCCCACCCTGTACCACCCAAAGACCTCCGATTTTCTGCTCAATGCCAGCATCTTAATCTTCAGTTCCCTCCACAAACATGGCAAGCACCTTCTGATTTCTGTAAGCCTTCTGTCTTCCAGATGTTTGGCTGGGGGTGTGGTGGGGGAGGGTGCTGCAGAATCAACAGCTTTTTTCTTGAACTTTGTATTTCCAGTGTTGGCAAGGTGAGGTGGTGAACAAGTTTGTCAGCCTGGTAGGTGCAGACTTCTGCCCCTACAGGAGATCTCAGAGGCCCAGGGAGTGTATGCATGACAAAAGCATGTCCCTGCCAAGTTGCAGCACTGCTGGGACCAGCCCACTTCACTATTGGATACCTCTGTTTCCACTGGTCTACCCAGAAGCCTGGCCATTTGGGGGGCTATACTGCCCCTGGTGTTAGTCTCAACAGGAACCTTTAGTGTCTTCCTTGGAAGGCACCTTACCTCCCCCTCTGAAGATAAACTCTATGTTCTTGTCTGGGTGAAAGAAAGAAGCTGGCTCATCCTGGCCTCTGTAAGGGTCACCAGCCTCAGGTGTTGGAGGCACCTTCGGGTGAATCAGCAAAAACTCACTCTGGGCTGTTGCTTCAGTTTCCACAGGAAAACAGCCCTCTGGAATGCTGGCTCCAAGTTAGGCAATAGTTGCCACTTAACTGGCTTCTTAGTGAGTCATCACTAGGTAGACATGGTCTCCCCTGCTCCATCTGGTAAGACAGCTTTTGGCTTGTGAGGGGTAAGATAGTCACTGAGAATCTTGTCTTAGAAAATCATAGGGTGGGCAGCAACAGAAGAAGCAGCCCATCAAATAAGCCTCATTATCTAGGCTCAAATTTCCCAAGTATCATTCTCTGTGCCTTGGAAGCCAATATGTTCATGTATTTGAGTCTGTATATAAGTAGGTGCATTCATTAGTGTGCACCTGCATAATTTAGTGTGTTCAATGTGAATCAACTCTACAGTGCAGGTTCAGGATCTCCCAGGTGGGCTGGAGAGATGGCTCATTGGTTAAGAACACCAGCTTCACCAGGTGGTGGTGGCGCACACCTTTGATCCCAGCACTTGGGAGGCAGAGGCAGGCGGATTTCTGAGTTCGAGGCCAACCTGGTCTACAGAGTGAGTTCCAGGACAGCCAGGGCTACACAGACAACCCCTGTCTCGAAAAAACAAAACAAAACAAAACAACAACAACAACAAAAAAAGAACACCAGTTTCTCTTCCAGAGGTCCTGAGGTTCAATTTCCAGCAACCACACGGTGGCTCACAACCATCTGTAATGGGATCTGACGCCCTCTTCTGGTGTGTCTGAAGACAGCCAGGATCTCCCACTTCTACAACCATGTGGATACCTGGCTTCCACAAGGACCCATAGGTGGGCTATACTGGGTAACAAAGGGCAGGCTTCTTTTCATCCTAGTGTCCTTGGCAAGTAGGATCCCAAGTGAGCCATGCAGCTTCCTGCTGCGCTGGGGCTTCTATGCTAAGCCATGCCCCTCTTATGCCAGGACTTGCAACTGGCACAAACCTCTTGCCTCTGGCCTGTTTTTCTAAGAAGGCAAAGGATGTTCTTTGGGGTAGTATACCAAGTTACAAAAGGACCTACTAGGTAAACTGGAGACCCCAGCCCTCTGAGTGGCTGAATCCTCAGGTGTACAGGAGGATCATTTTGCTCATACTCAAAACGCCTACAAGTTTAGGGACCAGGGTCATGTTCTTCCTATTCAAAAGTATTGCTTCCTGTTGAAGGCCACAGACTAAAAGCACTAGAGAGCCGAGATAACAAGAGTTTCTTGAGCAGGAACTGGTAAAATACTTGGTCTGCAATAATGAAAAGATGAGTTTGGCCTTAAGACCTACATTAAAACAAAACAAAACAAAACAAAAGCTGGGCATGATGGCACAAGGTTTTTTTTGGTTTTTCGAGACAGGGTTTCTCTGTGTAGCCCTTGCTGTCCTGGAACTCACTCTGTAGACCAGGCTGGCCTCGAACTCAGAAATCCACCTGCCTCTGCCTCCCAAGTGCTGGGATTAAAGGCGTGCGCCACCACTGCCCGGCTGATGGCATGAGTTTTTAATCCCAGTGCTGGGAAGGCATAGAGGGATCTCTGGGGCTCACTGGCCAGGCAGCCTAGCTTACTTGGTAAGTTCTAGGCCAGTGAGAGATTTCTGTTCCCCGCTCCCCAAAACCAATAGCACCTGATGAATGACACCTGAGGTTGTTTGGCCTCCACATGATCATCCATACATTTGTACACTCACATACATATGTACCTGCATAGAAATGAGTGTGCATGAATACACATTCATGCACACACACATACTCATATACACACAGACACACATAAGCACAAACAGGACTTTCTGAGTAGCTCAGAACCAGGCTTAGAAGTGCTGCCTACTACTGAGTTCAGATTCCTAGCAGGCTTTCCAGTTCATAACTGGAAACTCAGAGCCAGCTAATCCTCTGGGGGCAGGATAAGGATGGATGGCGATGCAGAGAATTCTAGAAGTCATTGTGTATCCTGCTCTATTCTTAGGGTATGGGACTTCTGCTGTACCAGAGTGGGCAAGGGGACAATAAGGGACCTCTTGGATGGCTCGCCCCAGGGGTCATGTGAGCAGAGACTCCTGTGGGCAAAGCCTTTGTGCTTCTCTACAACTGGAAGGTTTCCAGCTGCGAGTGTGTGCAGACGCACTCCAGGGCTACCTCCACTCCTGCTGTCCCAGCCACAGACGACGACGGGAAGGGCCTGGGTGGATTCTATAGCTCAACTTTGCAGAGAAAACAAACTTTAACAGAAGGGCCTTCTCCAGTGTTCCAGGGCCGTGTACTCAAATCATTAGCTAGTCTGTCCTCACAGAGGTCTTGGCTCAGAAAAGTCCTGTAGCGAATCAGTTTTCTGCCAAGTGTCAGTCTGAGATGTAAAAACAGAGAAACCAGAAGCATTAAAACTAAGCAGTAGGCCAGGTGGTGGTGGCGCACGCCTTTAATCTCAGCACTTGGGAGGCAGAGGCAGGTGGACTTCTGAGTTCGAGGCCAGCCTGGTCTACAGAGTGAGTTCCAGGATAGCCAGAGAAACCCTGTCTCGAAAAACCAAAAAACCAAAAACAAAAACAAAAACAAAAAAAACTAAAAACACCCCCCCCCCCAAAAAAACAAAAAAACAAAAAACTAAGCAGTATGGGAGGGCTGTCTCAGCAGGAAACAGGTCTGAGATGTGTATGTGGCCAGGCTAACAACAGGTTTCCCACATACACCTCATTGGAAGCATTTAGCCAATCCCTAGGAGAACTGCAGCATCTTCACTTCCTGTAGCTGAGGATCTGGTATCAGGAGCAAGTTTCCCAGGGTCAAGAAGAGCCAAGCAGCAAAAACCATGGCCTCTTGGTCTGAGGCCAGTTGCATCTCCCACATCCTCCTGGTTTCTCAAACACTAGGTTTGAGAGTGACCCCTAAAACAGAGCCCATCTCTTGTACACCACTAGACACTGGATGCCAGGACAGAGTTACAATGTTCAGGCTGCTTTCACAGGGCCTCAGGTCCCAGTGTAGGTACTCCAGGGTACATTCTGTGGGCTCAGCCTATGAACAGCAAAGGTAGCCCTTGGGTCACCTACTCTGACACCCTCATGTCCGTATTTGGGTTCCTAAGGTTTTACTTGCCCCCACACCAGTTTGGGAGGGGTATTTTCTGGCCCCCCTCACAAAGGAGTGAGGGTTATGGGATGATACAAACTGTATAGGCAGTATGCTGTCTCACTCCACCTCATCCAAGCCAGGCAAGACAGTAGAGCACATGGGGAGGGAATACAGCAGGAACAGAGGTAGAGATGGAGAGCAGTCTACCAGGGTACTGCAGTGTTGCCACTTTGCCCTGAGTCTGCCCAGCTGTCACCCTATGTCACCTCCTCTGCTGTTCTCAATGGCTGTCAGGCTTGGGTCCCAGCTTCCTTGCCCATACCTAGGTTGTTAGGGTCCCTTCCAGGAAGGCATTCTGAAGTTCCCTTCAGGAGAAAAGTTTAGGTTCCTCCCTGGATACACAAGGCAGCCTGCAAACTGACTCTGAGGCCCCACTGTGCTCTGAAGGCTGACAAAACTGCTCTGCTCAGATGGCACCCTTTGAAGGAGAATCCTGTTATGCTATGTTCTATGTTGTGTGGTCACAGGAACTCTTCTGGAAGGAGCTTCTTGAATAAGTGTAATAACAATGACTCATTGCCTTTGGATAACAAGGTGATACTACCACATTGACCAGATATTTTATCTGCAGCTTTTCAGGAACTCTTTGGACTCACCTCATCTTATTCACAGGTCTTCACCAATTCATGCCCATCCTGATCATGCTGAACCCTGTAGCTACTGTCCCTGGTGGTGGTTATGTGAGCAGCTAGCCAAAACCTTATGTTTTGGATAGCTACACGATGTTGTTCTGGGGTTGAAGCTCACCTAGCCAGGTGTCTCAAGAACCTTCACAGGTGGCCTCTGCTTCCTCTCAAAAAAGTTGTACTCCCTTTCTGTTGGTCTAATCAGTCTTTACACTCTGACTATGGGAAACTCCATATTTCCAGAAACCTCTGGTATCTGGCCTATTACAGGGAAGCTCCTGTCTGCTCTTGATGCTTTCTCTTTATCTGTTAATCCTCCTGAGGTTCAACTGCACAGCAGTGTCCAGTTGACCTTGGGGGAGAAGAAAAGGTAAGAACTGGTAGATGCTCATTTCTGTGGCAATAATACTCCTGTCCTGACAATAGCTCATGTGTGCATGCACACACATACACACACACACAAACACTGTGGCACTTGCACTCACAAACATATATAATGAATACAAAATATGTAATACAAAATTAAAAAGAAAACTGAGCCAAGCAGTGGTGGCACATGCATTTAATTCCAGCAGAGGCAGGCAGATTTCTGAGTTTGAGGCCAGCCTGGTCTACAGAGCAGAGTGGTTTCAGGACAGCCAGGGCTACACAGAGAAAACCTGTCTCGAAAAACCAAAAAAAAAAAAAAAAAAAAAAAAGAAAAGAAAGAAAGAAAGAAAACTGAATGTGGTGCTAAGCATTGAACACAAGTGTTTGCATGCTTTATCACTGAGCCACACTCCAGCCCTAATAGCTTAGTTTTGGTTTTGTGTGTATGAGTGTGTATGGTGTATGTGCACATGGGTATGTGCACAAGTGCATGTGGGTGCATATGAATGTGCACATTTGGAGGTCAGAGGTCAATATTAGGTGACTTATCACTATCACTTTCTCCACGTTTTTTTTTTTTATCTTTAAGGAAAAGAAACACACACGCACACACATACAAAGAGAGAGAGGGAGGGGGGGAGAGAGAGAGAGAGACTGAGATTCATCACTCATAGTCTTGGCTGGCCTGGAACTCACAGAGATTTATCTGTTTCTACATCCCGAGTGTTGGTTGGGATTATAGGTGTGTACTACTATGTCTGGCCTGACATACTTTTTAAATAACATAACATTTTTATCGATTATTTGGAAATTTCATATGCAGCCTGATCACATTCACTTCCTAGTCCTCCCAGGTCCACTTATTACACCTCCCAGTTCTCCCATCCCTGAAGAAGAAGAA
>NW_022196905.1:101606155-101609513 GCF_008632895.1 Mastomys coucha
GAGGAGGAGGAGGAGGAGGAGGAGGAGGGGCTGGCGAGATGGTTCAGCGGGTAAGAGCTCTGACTGCTCCTCTGAAGGTCCTGAGTTCAAATCCCAGCAACCACATGGTGGCTTACAACCATCCGTAATGAGATCTGGTGCCCTCTTCTGGTGCATCTGAAGACAGCTACAGTGTACTTATGAATAATAATAAATAAATCTTTGAGGCCGACTGGAGTGGGCGGAGTTGACTGGAGCAAGCAGAGGTCCTAAAATTCAATTCCCAACAACGACGTGAAGGCTTACAACCATCTATACAGGTACAGTGTACTCATATACATAAAATAAATAAACAAATCTTAAGGAGAAGGAGGAGGAGGAGGAGAAGGAGGAGGAGGAGGATGAGGAGAAGAAGAAGAAGAAGAAGAAGAAGGAGAAACAAGTCTAATTTGTGTTGCCCACACACTTACCAGGACTGGTCAAATTCCCAGTGGCCAGACCCTTAAAAGCCACTGAGTCTTTCTCTGCCCACACCCCAGCACAATTTTTAAGAGTCTCATTGGCTGGGCAGTGGTGGCGCACACCTTTAATCCCAGCACTTGGGAGGCAGAGGCAGGTGGGTTTCTGAGTTCGAGGCCAGCCTGGTCTACAGAGTGAGTACCAGCCAGGACAGCCAGGGCTACACAGAGAAACCCTGTCTCAAAAAAACAAAAAACAAACCAAACAAAAAAAGAGTCTTTTTAATGGCTTTCTGTTTAGGTTGTTACTTTTCTGGGGGGTGGGAGGGTGGGAGTCTGTAGTCATTGACACCATTGCAAAAGTAGGTTTCTTGCCTTTTATTTTTTTCCAGACAGGGTTCTCTGTTTATCTCTGGTATCCTGGAATTTGCAGACCAGGCTGGCCTCAAACTCAGAGATTCACTTGCCTCTGCCTCCCAAGGACAGCTTCCTTGCCCTTTAGAGTCAGTGGGAGCACAGATCCTGGATCCCCACATGTCTTCTGCTGAAAGCACAGAGCACTGACATCCTCCTTGCCTCCAACTCCAGCATGTGCCAGGTATCCCAGCATGGTCCCATGGCAGCACATAACACAGAGACCAACATGCTCCCCACCCCCCACTGTAGCACAGGCCACAGACACCACAGTAGCCCTTGGCAGCAGGCCTTGGCCTCGAGCAGCAGCACAAACCACATACATCCTCACAGTCTTTAGTGATAATGTCAAATATGGCCCTCAGCAGCAACACGGACCACAGACATTAACGTGACTTCATCCATCTTTACTTTTTAAGTCACAGTTTTTCAGGCTGGGCTTTGATAGCATACAACTTTAATCCTAGCACTTGGAAGGAAGAGACAGGCAGATTTCTGCGTTCGAGGCTAGCCTGGTCTATAGAGTGAGGCCTATGATAGTCAGGGCTACACAGAGAAATCATGTTTCAAAAACCATTACCAGGACTGGAGAGATGGCTCAGTGGTTAAGAGCATGGACTGTTTTTCCAAAGGTCCTGAATTCAAATCCCAGCAACCACATGGTGGCTCACAGCCATCTGTAATGAGATCTGATGCCCTCTTCTGGTGTGTCTGAAGACAGCTACAGTGTACTTACCTATAATAATAAATAAATCTTTGGGTAGGAATGAGTGGGGCTGGAGTGAGCAGAGGTCCTGAGTTCCATTCCCAGCAACCACATGATGGCTCACAACAGCCTGTACAGCTACAATGTACTCACATACATGAAATAAATAAATCTTAAAAAAAAAAATCTCCAACAAAAAAGACAGGGCTTTTCACTGAACCCGAAACTCATTGATTCAGCTTTGCTGGCTGGCTAAGGAGTTATCCTACCTCTCTTTAGCCTATTACAGGTGTGCACCACTATTTCTGTCTTATATGAGTGCTGGGATCATGAACTCAGATTTTCATGCTTTTGTGGCAGGTACTTTACCTACTGAGACATCTCCCTAGCTCTCCCTAAGTAGTATAATTTTTCAAATTAGAAACAGAGGAATTATAAGAAAATCAAAGAAGGCAACAGTGCAATATCCCCTGACACACCAAGAGAGTTCACCCTGTGCTTTCCCTAAGTGACTGCATAGGGACACCTCATCAGTGACAGTGCATTGTCAAGATTTAGATCATGAGTCCTGGCATCAGTGCCTTGAGTTGTATTAAACCACAGAGAGGCTCTAAAACATCATGTATTTCACACTGTCTTTTGGGTAGGCTCAACACCATCCCCTGAAGCTACTTGTGCTATAGATGTGGTACCATTGCCCCTTCTTTGGCCTTGTAGCTTAGTGACTTATGGGGAAGCCAAACTGAAGCCCTGTATCTCCTGGGTTTTCTGGGATCACCTGATAACAAAGTAGGCATTTTTCCTTAAGAATAAGGCTGGCCTTAGTTTTGGGTGCAGCAAGGCCTTCTCAGATGACTCCTGTGTACATGTCTACTGATGGGAAGCCTATTTATGCCTAATGATGGGAAGAACCATATGAGGGAGAATCATATGAGTGCCCACTGAAGGGAATTACAATGTGCCATATAAAGGGACCGTGTAAGTGTCCACTGACAGGGAACTAACTACAGGTGTTCACCAAAAGGGTCTATGTCAGTGCCAACTAATAAGGAAGCACTTGTTTGCCAACCAAGATGACCAATGAGAGCAAATCCTGACAGCAGGTGTCTGGGCCAGGCAGGTGCTCATGGGATTTCATATAACTACTGCACTTTTCTTTTTCCTCAGCACTACCTCTGATGCTTCGTCTTGTTGCTACATTTACATCTAACTTAAGGATGTTTATAACTTTGGCATTTGTAAAGCCAGTTATTCATGTACCTGTTGTTGGACACTCTGGATTGTCTGTGTGCAGGTCCCACCTTCTGCCTTTCCAGATCTTATGCTGCAATTGTCCCCAAGACATTTGTGTTTCCAGACTCACCAACTAGCATGGTGGGGACAGGGTTTGCTGATGGCTTCAGATGAAGAGCTATCCCATAGCACATAACCAAAGAGCCAACTTGCAGTGGATACTAGGCAAACTTTTTCCAGATTCTTGCCCCATTCCCCATAAGGAGGTTTTCTTATAGCTCTAGTTGGTTCAGTGAAAGGTGTGGTATATGTAATGATATGAAGCAAAGTACCTGACGTGGAGAAAGAGTCCCATCAGTCCCTGGAGCCATACTAGGGTTCTCCAAGACTGTCATTTGGCATGTAGCCCAGCTGCTGCTCAGCTCTGCACAGCAGGTGGCTATTCCCAGAGGAAACATGCACAGCATGGGCATGCACTTTAGAAATGTCTATGGCTCAAACCTGTAGGAGGCCGGCCCGCAGCGTTCCTACTTGCGTGGGTTCCACGAACCGGGAATTTGGAGACCTG